>NC_056731.1:616080891-616380891 GCF_019279795.1 Protopterus annectens | reverse complement strand
CTTAAATGTTCGAAAATCAAATAAACAAAAAAAAAAAAAAAACTACCTGAAAGGTTAAGCAAGGGGGGCAAGCCCCCTGCACCCCCCACACCTCCCGCTCTTTAAATATACCAACTCCGAGATCTTTCCACACTGTATGGAGATCTCAGTTGAAACGTTTGAACATTTACATGTTCGATCATATGGTGTTGACCATATGATGTTCAGACATGTAAATGTTCGATAACATAATATAGACCCAATGACTTCAACTACCCCTCCATCAACTGGGAAAACTACTCATGCACCAATGCACTGGCCTAACGCTTCCTGGAATTCATCAATTGCAATGCCCTGGACCAGCTCATTTTTACCCCTGCTAGAGGAAACAAAATCCTTGACTTGGTTATTACTAACATGGGCAACCATTGCTCTACACCAATAGTCAGTTCCTCCCTGGTTAGATCCGGCCACAAACTAATCACCATGGAAATCTACATCTCACCCACACCCCCCGCAAAGGTATCCACCATGAAAAACTTCTACAAAGCTGACTTTGGACTCTTAAAAACAGAGGTGGCTAACTTCACGGCACCCAAGCCAATGGAAAATAGATGCATGACTGTCAAATCATACACCAGTGCACTGTATGAACATGTACATAAATGCTTGGAACTAGACATACCCAACAGAACCAAGACACTCTCCTTCAAAAAAGTAAGCCAATCTGGTGGTCCCCTGGCATTAATAAACTCTACAATAGAAGGAAGAAACTGTTGCAGAAAATGGTGAAGTCCCAAGACGGGAAAACTTCCCTAATTAGTCTCAACAAAAGTTGAGATCCCTCATCAAAAACCTCCAAAGCTAGCTATGAAGGCAGAATTGTGGCAGACACTAAAAACAACCACAAAGCCTTCTAATAGTTATATCAAGAATCTCCATGACAATATCCAGATTTGCTGTGAGTTACTGCACAATGGTACCTCCTATACTGAGCCAACAGATATTGCCAACATACTGTCCAACAGATTCAGTGCCAACTTTACCTCTCTCTCCCCCCAAAGGACCAGTCTCTATACTCCAGTATGAGAATGCCAGGTACCCAGCATTACTGCAGCACAGGTTAAAGCTGCATTGTCCAAGGCCAAGAATACAGCTTCCATGGGACCTGACAATATCCCTGGCTGTGTTCTACATGAATTACAAAGTGAACTGGCACAACATCTGTGTGCCCTGTTCACTCACAGCCTCACCTCAGGTTTTGTCCCTACCAAATGGTGCACTGCTGAAAACACAAAATAGACATACTGATGTCATTGTGGCTTTGCTATTGTTAGCCCTGTGGTGTTAGGTCATGCATTGGGGTCAGGTAAGTGTGCGGTTGGTTTTATTTTAGGCTTAGGGGCGGTTTAAGTGAGTTAGGGTTAGGGCGCAGGTTAGGCATGTATGCAATAGTGACAAATATTGGGATTAGGGGCGGTTTAAGTGAGTTAGGTTTAGGGCGCGGGTCAGGTGAGTGTGCGATAGTGACGGACCTTAGGGTTAGGGTTAGGGTCAGGGTCAGTTGGTAGATATTAGTGTCTTTATAGTGACATATTAGCATTATTTGTGTTTTCAGGATTTTGAGTTTCAGGATTTTGGTCTTTCAGGATTTTGGGCTTTCAGGATTTTGAGTTTTCAGGATTCTGAATTTTCAGGCTTTTGGTTTCAGGATTTTGATTTTCAGGCTTATGATGTTTCAGGCTTCTGAATGGGAACCATATATATATATACACACACACACACACACATATATATATATATATATATATATATATATATATATATATATATATATATATATATATATATACACACACACACACACATATATATATATATATATATATATATATATATATATACATATAAATATATATATATATATATATATATATATATATATATATATATATATATATATATATATATATATATATATATAGAGAGAGAGAGAGAGAGAATTGTTTTACTTCATACTTCTTATCTCATTTTGTCCTGAGGACTGGAGCAATTATATTTAAAAATAAGCCTTTTGCTCCTTGTATTTTGCTTACTTCATGTCAGTGAAGGAACCATGGTTAACAGGCTTTGTTATAATTGTGGCTTCTTTACTCTTGATCCTAAATGTTTTGATTTGTTAGTTTATGTTGGGACATAAATGTTTAAACAACTGGCAGTAAATATTATATCTTTTTAACTAAAATGATGTCTACTATACTATTTTTTGTCTGTCAAGATTTTTTTTGTCACGCTTACTGAAGCTTTTACTTTTATATTACAGTAATGCAACCTAATTTAACATGTATGAATAGGTTACACATTAAAACAATGTTAACATACCTAAAAATGAGCTCCCTATTGGAACTACTAGATTCGATAGTATAATTCATGCCGTTGTAAAAGTTAAAGTCTGATACCAGAAAAAGTAAAAAATAAACCTTAAAATCAGTAAAATGTACAAAACTTGGTGTTCCACACACCCATGTTTGTGTGTATGTGTGTGTATGTGTGTATGCCTGTGTGTATGTTTGGTTGTATGCTTATGTGTGAGGGGGCTCATATCCTACTATTTATACATACTCACAATGAGATCACTTTACTCCTAGATGCCACATTCTCAGTTTTAGTGTATATTTATACATCCCCACTTATATCCTTGCTGCTTTCCAAAGCTCTAACCCTCTCCCACACTAATTTTGATTGCCTATAGGCTAAGCACTTTTGGAGGGAACTATAAAAGCAGCCAGAGTGACTAAAATCTTTAGCACTTTCTTGCCACCTTGTGCTGATGCAGCTTTGAGGCTTCTGTGGAACAGTAGTCGGCCATGGATTCCTGTCAGATAAGGCCTCTTGTTGGGAACCCTTCCAGACTTATTTTTAAATACTAAAAAAAGTTGATGTTTTACTTGATTTCTATCACAATTGTTGTATATCTGTTTAAGAAAACCAGCTTTTCAGGCAGGTAGGCTGACGTTCCTTGATTACCCTTGCTATCTGTCTAGGATTTGCATTTTAGGCTTAGAGTATAATTTTATGATTTGCGGCTTACTCTACACTTGTTGTTAGGAATTTTGATGTTTCTGACAGTTGAAAAGCATATTTTAAAAGGAGAAATTGGTAGTTGTATGGATGTTTATATATACTTCATGATAATACATTGTATTGCATTTTTATTGGGCAGTTCACTTAGAGAAAAGTATCTCTGTTTGGACAGGGAATTTTTTTGTGCTACTTCTGTAAACTTTCTGTGTGGGGGATTTATAAACTCTTGGCGTAGTTGTGTGCTGTTTATGTGAACTAAGTGGCAACTTACCTTCTGACCATCTCCTGTGAGCATAGCTTAATTGTTGTAAGGCTTCTTCCTTGGCTACAGCATGTATACTTACCCCAGTCCTACTGGAAAAATCAGTTAAAATGTCAGTGTTTCCTGGCATTCCTGTGGAAGTTTGGAAGCTGGGAGGGAAGAAAATAATACAAATCTGGAAGATTTATTTAATAGCATTTTAAAATGAAGGAAATGCCAGCATCTTGAAAGAAAGCTGTGATATCTGTATTACTTAAAGAGGGTAAAGGCTTGTCAGGCCCAGATTCATAGAGACCCATTTTAATTTTAAAACATGATTATAAAGTGTGTATGTCAATATTAGCTTAAAAATAGCAAAGGTGTCAAAATTGATAGATATGGATCAGTGTGATTTTGTTGAGAGGAACAAACATTTGACAATATTAATAAAGCAATGATTATCCAGAAGGAAGCAGAATGTAATAAAATACCACTTTTTGGTGGTTGTTGCAGAGAAAGCATTTGACAGAGTGAGCTGGGATTCTATGAGTAGGGCAATCAAAGCCTTTGAATTCCCCATTACAATAAATAGGTTAATTAGGAGAATATATGAATGATCTGAGGCAAAAATTAAAGTGGGAGGTTTCTTCTCTGAAAAACTTTGTTTGAACAGGGGGATCAGACAGGGGTGTCCTCTTTCCCCTTTGTTATTTGCTTTCTGTTTAGAGTAATTGGCAAAGAAAGTAAGGTGCCAGGAATTTAAGGATATAATTGGTATGGCAATCAAGAAAATTTGGCTTTATTTGACATGGTATTATTTTGTACTGGATAAATCCAGAAAATGACATATCAGTCTTGTGAAACATATTGATCCAGTTTCATTTCTTTTTGGGATATAAAATTAATGAAGATAAAATAAAAGATGTCACTAAATATTGTACCCACGCATGAACATGTTTAGCAATACCTATATATATATATATATATATATATATATATTAAAAATGAATCCATTATGGCAGCTAATAATATGTGGGAAGGGACTAAACAAAAGCTAATGCAAAAAACTGAAACTGGAAGCTGCTGTTTGTGGATATGGATAGATAAATACAAGCAGTAAAAAAGTTTTTAGTATCTGTAGATTTATATACAGATCAGGCATATTTTTTCAAGCAGAGAAGTTGTAGACAATAATTAATAAAGAGATGAAGGAATTTATCTGGGAGGGAAAGAAGGACACAAGATGGTTTATAATTGTCTGATTTTAAGGTGTATTTTACAGATACACATTTAAGGTTTATATATATAAAACATGCAGAAGGTTATAATTCAAGGTGAAAAGGGATGATGATGAGCCGGATACAGAGCTGAGTATATTTTTTTTGGTTTTAGAGTTTGTACTGTTAGTTGTTGCTTAGATCTCTGTTGAAACTGTTTTGTCCCATCCACCCTCCCTATTTTTGGCTTGTAGTTTAAATTTGGTGGCTTTTGCAGTTGCCCACCCCACTGTAGATTTGATCTGGGACACTCCCCCAGTCCCATCTCTTTACCACATTCTACCTAAAAACTCTTTCTGCACTTGCTTTTAGTCCTTTTTAATTTAATTGCATTTTTGAACTGTGTTTGGTCTAATATTGCTACATACTCAAGTGTGCTAGCTTGCACTGCATTTGAATTGTTTAAAAAAAAAAACAAAAAACAAAAAAAAAACTGTAAGCCTGTTTCTTACCTTTCCTGTAACTAGTGTTCCAGATACAGATTTGCTGTATCTAGGACTGTATGTAAGCTTCTGAGCCCCCCCCCCTCCCAAGCCTTTTTGTGTTGGAGGGAAGCCTTCTAGCTTATCAGTGGGAGTGGTATGCACTAGGTAACCTGTCTACCCCATAAGAAGTGATTCTGGCCCAGAAATTGTAGTTATTGGCCGTTTGGGCAATCTCTACCATCTCTCTCAACTTTCTGATTTGAAAGCCTGCATTTGCACTTGTTTCTGTCCTGTAACTCGTCTAGTGCAGATACAGATTCTTAGTTTTAGCACTTAAATTTGCTTATTCATGCTCAGCACTTGTTCAGAAACTGTAAGCACTAAATAAGCTACTAATTACTTTAGCACTCAACCTTCCTCATTACCTAGAGGAAAACAGTTTTTGTACTTACTTTTCTCACTTGCTTAGAGAAAAATAGCTATTGTACTCACTTTCCTCACTTATCTAGAGGAATTTTTTTTTTTATTCAGGCATGTCCAAGTGTCAGCTCCCAGTGTTCTCTCCTGTCTATCTGATGAATTTGGGCATCTTGAAGCAATGTAGAAATTGCCTCATGTACACAGACAACCCTCTCCTCCTACCACCCAACACTACAACCTTTGAGAGTTGCACTTATCTAGCCAAAATGGAGGTAAAGCTCTCTCCAACCAAGACTGAACTTGACAGTCATGAGGAGAAGGTAAACATTTGCATCACACCACACTCATCACATAGTCTCACTAAATCTACACCACCAAAATCCACACATAGTAACACAAAAACATTTGCGGAGGCTCTCAATAATAATCTGTCTAAACAACAGAGACCTCTAAAGCAGAAACACAAGCAACCTCCATCCCCCAACACAACCCAAATGACACATAGCCCACAGACTCAGTGTGCCACTCAACCACAGCCAATAAGGCAAAACAACATACCCAACATACTAGTCGTAGGTGACTCTATAGTCAGGCACACTGAGGTTCCACTCACCAGGCTAAACAAGGAGAAGGTTACTGTCAACTGCCTGTTGGGTGCCAGGATCCACCAGATAACACATGCACTCAGGTCACTCCACAACAAGTACAAATTTGACTCTCAATAATAATCTGTCTAAGCAACAGAGACCTCCAAAGCAGAAACGCAAGCAACCTCCATTCCCCAACACAACCCAAATGACACATAGCCCACAGACTCAGTGTGCCACTCACCCACAGCCAATAAGGCAAAACAACGTACCCAACACACTAGTCATAGGTGACTCTATAGTCAGGAACACTGATGTCCCACTCACCAGGCTAAACAAGAAAAAGGTTACTTTCAGCTGCCTGTCGGGTGCCAGGATCTGCCACATAACCCACTCAGTCAGGTCACTCTACAACAAGTACAAATATGACTCTGTCATTGTCCATGTTGGTGTGAATGACCTGAGATGTACCTCCCTGGACTACATGAAAAGAGACATGGAAAAGTTCTCTGATCTTGTAGCCCAGGCAGGTATGACCCTAGCCCTGACTAGCATTCTGCCATCACCCAGAATGATACCGCAGTATAAGGACAAAATGATTGACTTCAACAATTGTCTAAGCTTCTGGTGTCATTCTAAGGGGATCCAGTATCTGTCTGCTTGGGATGACATGGTCGGCAGACCATGATGCTTTGTCATAGATGGCCTGCACCTGTCTCCCCTGGGATTCCGGATACTGGCTAAGGCTCTTGCTGCCCCTATAGTGCCTTTTTTAGGCAAGGTTCATATAACAAATTCACCACTGTAACAGGAACAGGCAAGCAAAAACAGAGGGTAATGCTACTCAATGCTAGAAGTCTAAATCTCAAAATGCACTCATTCGAGGCACTCCTTAAAATGGAGAACATTGATATCTGTGCAGTGACTGAGACCTGGTTCAAGGCTCCAGAGAACACCCCTGCAGTGCCAGGCTATAACTCATACCACACTTTTCGGCCATGTAACCTGGACCGAAACACCAAAGGCGGAGGTGTGTCCATATCCATTAAAGATATCCACACCTCCAGGCTAGTTGCTCAGCATAATGCATCTGAGGTTATTCAAGTGCTACTAACTCTGGGCAAAACTGCAATCCAAATTGTAGCTTGCTACAGTTCCCCCACCATGCCCCAGGATTCCCACTCCTCTTTTCTTGATGTACTGGGAAATATTAGGGCTCAACCAAGCACCCTAATAATGGGCGACTTCAACTACCCCACCATTAACTGGGAAAACTACTTGTGTACCAACTCCTTAGCTCAACTCTTTCTGGAATTCATAAACGCCAATGCCCTGGATCAACTTATCCACACCCTCACCAGGGGCAACATTATCCTAGACCTAGTCATTACCGACATGAGTGGCCGGTGTTCCACACCTAAAGTCAACTCCTCGTTGGTCCGATCCGACCATAAGCTAATCACCCTTGATATCCACATCCCGCCCCCACCCCCATTAAGGAAACCACGGTAAAAAATTTCTCCAAAGCCAACTTCATGCTTCTTAAGACAGAAGTGGTGAATTTCATGACACCTATGCAGATGGACAATACAGTTACAACTGCTGAATCCTACACAAATGCACTCTATAAGCACTTACACGAGTGCATGGATTGTGCTATCCCAAACAGAACCAAGATGCTATCCTCCAAAAAAGGAAGCCAATCTGGTGGTCCCCTGTCATAAACAAACTGTACAACAGAAGGAAGAAACTGTTGCAAAAGAGAGTAAAATCCCATGAGTGGAGGAGCTCCCTGGTCAGCCTCATTAAGAAGCTGAGATCCCTTATAAGATCCTCCAAAGCTAGCTACAAAAATAAAATCGCCACTAATTCTAAGGACAACCACAAAGCATTCTATAGCTATGTCAAGAATCTCGATGACAACACCCAGATCTGCTCTGAGTTACAGCACAATGGCACGAAAATTACAGAACCAACTGATATTGCCAACATCCTGGCAGATAGGTTCAGTGCTAACGTTACCCTCCTCTCACCCCCTAAAGGGCCCATATCTATACAGGAAGAATGCAGAGTCCCTGTAATCACAACTACACAGGTACAAGCTGCACTCTCTAAAGCCAAAAACACAGGCCATGGGACTGGATAACATCCCAGGCTGCATTTTACACTAACATCAGAACAAACTGGCTCCCCACTTAAGCACTATGTTCAATAATAGCCTCGCATCAGGCTTTGTGCCCACTGTATGGGGCACAGCAACAGTTATCTCACTTCACAAAGTTGGTGCCACCACTGATCCTGGGTACTATTGACCTATTAGCCTGACGAGCCTAGTCTGCAAGGCCATGGAACGCATCATCATGGGACTCATAAACAAAGGCATTGGTAACCTCCAAACTCTGGATCCCACCCAGTTCGGGTTTGTGAAAGGCAGATCATGCCTCCTGAACCTGATCAACTTCTTTGAGGCAGTCACCAAAGCTGTAGATGAGGGTAAGGTGGTTCACACAGCCTATCTTGACCTCGCCAAGGCTTTTGACACCATTCCCCATTCTGGAATTATAGCTAAACTCACTAAACTAGGTATAACTCCCTAAGTCACAAGATGGGTTGCCAACTGATTCACTGACAGACCCCACACTGTAAAAGTTGCATACTCCAAATCTGACCTCAAAGCAGTGACAAGTGGAGTACCACAAGGTTCCGTCCTGGGACCTCTCCTGTTTGGTATCTACTTCTCTGAAGTACAGGCTAACACAGAAGGCTTCTGGCTAACGAAGTTTGCAGATGACTGGAGGTAGAAGAACTGAGTAAAAACATCACAAATCACCCTGAATTTGTCTGATATAATTAAGCAAGGCAAAGATTTGACGACTTTAATGTGTAAACATTACAAAGTTCAAGCAGACGAGATTTCAGTGGACGTAGAAGAACTGAGTAAAAACATCACAAATCACCCTGAACTTGTCCGTTATAATTACGACTATTAACATATTTTCAACAGCATTAACCAACAAGTTGAGAAGCTTAAACTAAATAAAATAAAATGATTGGAAAGGGATGTTAAGGATTATAAAAATGGGACTGCTTACCCTAGCCCCCCCTTTACAAACATGGGATTGTGCAGTTCAACAGCAGCAAGTACTCATGGATAACAACGGAGCGAGTGACCAAAGAAGAACAGAAACACAACACAATAGACAAAAAGAGAAACAAACTAACAGTGGGTCTGTTATTGTCAAAAACAACACTTCAACTGTCAGAACAACAGTATGAATCAATCGAATATGTTGTATTCTGATGCAGTACAAACAAGTTGACAAAATTTTCACCAGGCAGGGAACAAACACCAGAAGAAAATAATGGAGCACCAACAGAACCCCTACAAAACCAGGGGGAAAGTGAGAACCAAAAGGTAGACATTTATGAATCTACTTGTGACATTTTAACAAATGCAGAAGGTGATTTCAAGATATATAATTTTTCTGGACAGTATATTGACCAAAGAGTCACAGAATTGTTTTCAAAAGGTTTAACTTTTGTTCCCACATGCCGTGCCAATTTGGCTAAAACATTACTTCATTTTAAAATGTACGTTAGGAAGCTTAATTTAGTAGTGTTTTTTAATAACAGTGAATCTTTGCATAGTGAACGGTATGTTTCCAGTACATTTAATCCACCAACGCATCCCATATTACGCATGTTCGACCAGATATATGAACTTGATATTAGAGCGCTATTGCACACACAGTTGCACCAACATCAGTTTACTTGAGAGGGATCTGTTGAAAGACATTAGAAGTAAAGCGTTGAGAATGATGAAACCAGATAAGGGGGGAGGCCTGGTTTGTATCAGTAATGAGAATTATAAACATAGAATGGAGAAAGTATTAAATACTAACACATACAAACAAGTAAGTAGGAATGAATTAAACAGTGCATACCATAGGATTAATGTATATTTGCACGATTTATATTTAGAAGCATCAATAGACATTAAACCTTAAACTTTTTAACAATGTTACATCCAAAAATTCCAAATCTTTTTGGAGTTCCAAAGATCGAAAAGAATATACAAGATTCTCCCATGTGGGCTTTAGTTGATGCACGTCAATCAATAACTTATGCCAGCGCTAAACTTGTGGATTCTGTCCTTAAGAAGTATGTAGAACAGGAACCCAAAATTAGTTGTGATTCTTGGACCTTCCTAGAAGAAGTGAACAAAGTAAAGTTTTCTGAAGAAAACAATTTTTTAACTATCGATGTATGTGACTTATATAGTTCGATCCCACATGAAGAAGGAATATAATTTGTTCTAGCTAGGATGCATAGTTGGAATGCACCAGAAAATGAGCTTAGGATAGTAGAAGAATTGTTAAGTATTATTCTATCCAACAATTTTATTCTTTTTGACAACACAATATACTTGCAAATGGTAGGGGTGGCAATGGGCTCACCATGTGGTGCGAGTTTCGCTAACATGGTGATGGCCCATTGAGAACATGTCCACTTGTTGAATAATACCAACGTCATGAACTTGATTGTACATTATACAAGTTTCCTGGATGACATTTTTATAATTCTTAAGGGAAATGAAAGTGCAGCTGAATTTATCTTACAAGAATTGAATGCTAGCTAATTTTTTGAAATTTACATCTAATTATAGTAACAGCAACATAGCATATTTGGATGTTATGTTAACAAAGATACTACACTCAATGCTTACACTGCATTGATTTATCGTAAACCGACGTATTGTAACACCTTTTTGCATTATACAAGTGCTCATCCACAGTGTACAAAAAAATCAGTAGTAAAGTGGCAACTCGTAAGAGCTGCCAGAATGGCAACTACTGATGAGGATTTTTCAGCTGAAGTTAAAAATCTCAAACACATGTTCATTAAGAGAGGGTATCCTGTGAAGTTCATTGATAAGTTGGTTCTAGAGGTATCACACAAATGTGAAGTAGGTTTTTATAAACCAATACTTAGTCCAAGTAGCCACAACTGTGAGAACATAGAAGGGACAGCTCAAACAAATTCACTTATGGGTGACAACAACATAAATCCAGTTGTAAATAATTTTCATAAATATAGGATGAATTCGATATTGACGTTCAGTGCAGATTCAACTAACATCAAGAAGATTATTAAAAAGAACTGGGTTTTGTTCAGAAGTGACTTTGAACTAATGAATAAATTAGGTAATAAACCAGTTATTACATATAGAAGGGATAATAATTTAAAAAAAAAGCTTATAGAGACACCCTTAGTTACTTATACTAGAACACCAGGCATGTACCGATGTGAAAGTTGTAACTACTGCAGTTCTATAGCAGTGGGACAATTTTTTCACATCAATAACCAGAAGTTCACCTCTACTGGTCGTTACAACTGTAACAGTAGGATGGTAGTGTACCTGGCCCAGTGCGTTCTCTGTTCAGTTTTCTATACTGGTAAAACAGATAGAAAACTTAAAGAAAGGATTTATGAGCATTTGTATGCCATTCAGAGAGGTAAAACAGAGAACGCACTGGTGAGACGCATTCAACATTGCCCTAACCACAAATTTAAGTTTAGGGTTATTGATCAAATGAGTGAAAACATTCAAGGGGGACCTGCTTCATTATTTTTAGAATATCTTGAATTACTATGGCAACTACGCTTGAATGCGAATCAGTTTCCAGGAATTAATGAGGCTTGCACTATCTTACCTTTTCTGTAACTGAAAAGTTTACTATGTTAAAAAATAACATATTTTACACATATATATTTTTTTTATCTTTTAAACTTGTATTTATAAGAATTTTGGGATTAAGTAAAAGAGAAAGCACAAGTTATATATTATTATAGATCTAACATTTAATATGTAACCGTTTATTACAGTAAGTGTAAGTAGCATTACATATGTATTTAAAAAAAAAAAAGCCTTATTTATGCATTGTTTAACACTAAGCTCTGTTTTGAGTTTAATTAGTTCTAGGATACATCATGTTCTTTGGGAGTAATTACCTATTTGGTTTACTAATTAATTGCAATGCACTGATGCAACAGTCACGTGACTAAGTGGAACAAGTATTTAATACTACTACTAATTATGTACTAGTATCTGAAGAAGTCCAGTCATAGTACTGGATGAAAAGCGCTTTTGAAATTTTTGTGGATTATTTCATTTTATTTTATTAAACAAATTTTTTTTAGTATTTTGCTACTCTGTTTGCCATTTTTTCTGTTTTTTACAAGTTTGTGACTTCGGTTTTGGGTTGACATCAATGCCAAAAAGTGCAGTGTCATTCCCTTTGGTAAAAACTCTGTGCCCATGAACTACCACAGAGGCAGCAATCTACTTAACACCAAATGTGTGATAAGAGACCTTGGGACCCAGGTGGACAGTAGTCTCTCCTTTGATAGTCACATCGCCACAGTAGTCAGGAAGTCCTTCTACATGACACACCACATCATAAAAGGGATCTCATCCAGGAAAAAAGAGGTAATTGTTCCCCTCTACTCGACACTCATTAGACCCATTATAGAGTACAACGCCCCTTTTGGAATGTACCTCATAAGACATCTGCAGCAGCTGGAAAGGCCACAGAAGTACCTCACAAAGAGGATTACTGGCCTCACACAAATGCCCTACACTGACCGCCTCAAAAAACTCCAGCTTTACTCCATAGCATATCGCCTACTCCGAGGTGATCTCTGCCTAACATATAAAGCTATGTCAAACCCAGAGCTGTTGGACATGCTACACCTAAAGAAATCCCAACCCCTCCGAGCTACACACTCTAGGGACCTAAACTTTGTCACCACAATAAACAGGACATGCTGGAGGGATAGATTCCTGTCCCAGAGACTTCTCATACTCTGGAACAGGCTACCCATCTATGTCAAGCAAAGTTCTTCATTAGCACTCTTCAAGAAAAATCCTGACTAGTAAATGGGAAATAGGAAATACACCCCGGGGATCACTTCTGTGTCTCTGCTCAACAGTGGCACAGGAAAATAACTTTCTTGGGTGGTGTAAGCCAAGGAACATTGTTGGCTAGGCTTACGTAGGCCCTTGGACCGATAGCCTAGTACCCACCTATGAACCTACCTATGAACTATGAAGTAGGGGGAGGAGGAGTTCAAGAAGTAAAGAAAGATTGGGATTTTGGATGCAGAGTCTTAGGAAAATAATGACAACCATACAGAATTTTATATCCATAAATTAGAAAGTATTCTAAGAACTAAGTCAATATGGGAATGGAGAAAGGAGAATTTGCCAAGAGGAATGACTGTGAGTAGGGATACTGAAAATAAAGAACATGGAAGCTAGAATTTTCTGAAGAAACTTGCAAAGGGACCAAGGGACTGGGAGCAAAAAACTAAAAATGGAAAGGTAATGGAGTGGGATGAAGCCAAGAAGGAGTTTGGACTGCAAGTTAGAGATTGCCTTCTCAACCTGGGATTGATATCAGAATATAGGCAAAGAGAAACAGATAGGGGAGTCTTAAGTAAAAGGTCTGCTTTGGTTTAGTGTATAGTCAAACATAGAATAGAAGCTACTGTTAAAAAAGGGATAATTAGTAGGGTATATAAAATGTTGCATGATAATAAAGCTCAATAAGAGGAGATTTGAAAAGATTGGGAAGCGAGATTGAAAAAGCAATTTACAAGGGAACAATGGGAGGACATATGTGTGGCTCTCAAGTACGTAACAAAGTCCAGGAGGTTTAGGATTTTTGCTTGGCAGTGTTTGCATAGGTATTTTTATACCCAAACAGACTTCAAAGAACTTTTCCTCAGGTCGATAATGTTGGAAGTGTAATGGGTAAGAAAGAAATAATTGGGAACATGTTTTCAGGAGTGTAATGATTTGGCAAATTAAAAAAAATCCCTACATAATACTCTGTCAGAAATGTTGGGTGAGCAAACGGCTGTAACTAAGGAAATTATTCTTTTGAGCTGGAACACAGGATCTGAATTGCCTAGACATAGTAAGGCCTTATTAAGTTTTAATTCTGCTAGTTACCAAAAAAGCAGTTACTAGAAAACCATTTGTATTTGAAGTATTGAATATTGTAAAATATATTAAAAAATGGAAGTGGGATCTTTAAAAAAGAAAAGGAGCAAAACACGTAGAAATAAAAGGAATTTGTGGGAACAATACTTGCAGAATAATATTCAGGAGGAGGGGAGAGATTTAAAAGAAGGCAGGAGTTGAGCAATTTGTGTATTGTTGAACTAAAAGACAGTTATTATAAAAAAATAAAACATATGTAACGCAAAATGTGTGTAAATGGAAAAAAGTTAATACGGTTTATTTTCTTTTCTATTACTTTATATGTGCCTATATCTTGGTGTTTAACAAAAAAAGTATTTGCCTTTAGTGCAGACTCCTTTAATGCCTCAGCCAATAGTGGATGACTCTGCAGTGACTACTGTTGGTTCCTCAAACCACTTACATATTACTTCAAATCCCTCTGGTGTAGTGGGGTTAGACATGTCATTCATGACTGTTTCCATATGAACATTGGAGAGCCATCATTTTTAGGCATGGGAGATACATCGGGAGGGTCTTCTCAAGGTGGCTAATGAAAGAGACCCTTGGCTTTGAATGATATGCTGCTCCTACCCATTCTTCCTTTAGGGATGTCCCTAGGAAAAAGAAATAGAAAGTTAATCATGTGGAAAATAAAGAGATGGTTTCTGTTTGTAAGGTTTTACCTTAACCAGAAATGTATTGCAGTACATCAACTCTGAGTGCCGAATGCCTCTTTCAAAATTTTATACCCATACTTCTAAGGTAGAAGATACTTTTTATTATGATTTTGATGCTGACAGAGACAAGGTTATATCAACTGAGGGTTCTATTGCCAAAAACTCTATTTTTTTAGATAGTGAGCTTGAAAATGCATAATTTAGGCACTGTCTTTTGCTAAGACCATTTCTAAACTGAGGGATGTGTCTTCTTCAGAAAAGGTAGATGTTCCTTCTCAGTTGGGCAGATACTATGAGTTACTTGAACAAGAATCCCCTAATACTGCTCCCATTCCTCCCATTTTATTAGCATTGCAGCATACTTTTAAAACTGTCTGTAATGCTCCTGATTCCCAGTCATTTGTTTCAAGAAAAGCAGAAAAACTGTATGGAGTTTCTTTATCTCTATTCTAATCTTAAAGCAAACCCTGCTGCTATCATGTCTATGGTTCCTTCTGCTAACAAACTCTTACCACCCCCAGTCCAGTGCCTTGGGATAAAGAGAACAAGTGACTGTACAGACAGTTAAGAGACTGTTTTTATTCTTCTACTCTAGCCTTTAGAATCCTTAGTTATCAGGGCTACATGGTTTGTATTGGTGAATAGCCTGACTGAGTTTTCTGCTTCCCTGAGTCCTAAAGATAGGTCTTAAGTGTATCAGATTGTCTTATGAGTATCAGATTGTTTCTAACCTGTCTCAGGTGTCAAAACATGCCTTAAAATAGTTTGTGATTATACTGATACTGTATCTAAGTCTTCCTCTTCTGCTGCGGTCTTGAGTTTTGTCTGTCTATGTAATCAAAAGTTAGTCAGAAATGTTGAATTCCCCCTTGCTAAGAGGTTTTATTTTGGCCTTCCGCTATGCTGGTTCTGTAGCAGTGGGATGAATTTTTCAGATCCCCATGTTTTTCCTCTTCCAAGCCCTCTACTCCATTTAAAAGACAAAACAAATGGGGGGGGGGGGTTGCACCTAATAACAAGCAAGCACCCAAGAAGAAATGTCAGGAGGGGAGCAATACCAACCCAAAAAAATTAGTTTTCCCAAAAAGGGTTAAGCACCAGCTAATGAATGACTATGATGGGAACCTGGTTATCTTCCCTCCCTCTCCTAACCCAGCACCTCTTCCCCTTTCACAGATTTGACTCTCAGTGCCCCTGTTTGGCATCAGACATTTTCAGACAAATGGATTTTAAAGGTGATCTAGGAAGGTTGCAGTTAACAATGGACAGAATCCCCCTCCTTTCAGGGGGATTCCCCTTCACCTGCCCAGAAAGATAGACAGAGTTGTTTCTCCAGGTGCTCCAACATCTGTTAAAAGCAGGAGTCATACAATATGCTTATGCAGAACACTTAGGAAGGGACATTTATTCCAGAAAGTTTCTGGTCCCAAAAAAGGCGTACTCCTATAGACCAGTTTTGTATCTCTTCTTTCTAAGTCATTTTGTAAAGATTCCAAAATTTAAGATGTTAACCCACCAACCTGTATGACCACTACTCCCAGGCCACTGTGTTATCGTGACCTTAGACCTAACGGATGCTTAACATCACATTACCATAGCATACAGCTTCAAACGATACCTAATATTTTGTGCACCTAGGTCATATTATTAGTTCTCTGCATTACTTTTGGCCTCTCTACTGCACCAGAGTTCTTTACAACATACCTAGACTCAGTGCTGGCCCACTGCAGACTGCAGGGTATCCACATTTTTCCTTATTTAGATGACTTGCTTTTCTGGGCAGAGTATTTACCCAAATGGCAAGAGTACTTAACAAATGATGTTAAGTTGTCTATCTCTCCTTCATTCTTGCTGGTTGAGTTCTGAGCCGATCCTCGGCTCCGACTCGGCCATCTTCAAAAGCTGGAGAGCTGTTTACTGGCTCGAGGCCACCCCATATCCCATGATGCATGGTGCTAGATACCCAGATCTCATTTGCCGCTTCTGCTGTGAGGTTGTCTTACTGGCTCAGGTCGTATACTTTCATTGTTTATCTGTATTTTTGATAAAAACTATTAGGGTTTTTTAGTGTAGATTGTTTGTTGTAGTTACAACCTTTCTTAGTCTTTCTCTTTTGTACCTATAATTTCTTTGCTGAATCCCTACCCTTCCCTTCAGAAAACTTGTTTTAGTTAGAGAGTTTTCCCCTCCCTCCCTCACTTTCTTCACATAGGTAGCCGTTTAAATTAGAGGCTATCCTTTTTCTCTTTTCTAAAAAAAAAAAAATTAGTATTTACTTAGTTTAGAGTTATTTGTTTGTTGGTAGCATAGAATATTGTTGTATTTCATTGCTGTTTTTTGGGTGTGGTAACTTTAGTGTGTGTGATAGATAGTTATCTCCTATTTTTTGTGCATTGGTCTTGGTGTTCCTTCCTTTCAGGGATGTCCAAGGATACCAAGGTGTCCGGATTCAAGAAGTGTGACTCATGCTGTCAGAAGATGTCTCTGACAGATGTTCACACTTCTTGTGTCTATTGTCTGGGCGCTGTGCACCTGCAGGACTCTTGTTCGGTTTGCCATGCTTTCAGCCCAAGAGTCCTGCAGGAATGTAGAAATAAGTTAATCCTACGGGGTTTACTTAAGCCCCAGGATTCACCGGCTAAGGTTCAGCCCATGAAGTCCTCTAAGCCACCTAAATCTTCGGCTCCCAGTTCGGACCCATCGTTGGGTGAGGCTATTCCTTCTACCTCAGTTCCGGCCGGAACCGATGTGCCTTCCTCCCAGTCGATTCCGATACGCACTTCGGAGCCATCGGGAAGTTGAAAGAGATCTAGGTCTCCCTCCTTGGAGTCAATACACTTGGCTCCAAGGTCTCCTCTGCTCCAGTCGGAGCACAGTCATCAGTCCTCCCACTCTTCTCGGTCCTCAAGGCTTTTAGATCACGACATGGAGAGAGTGGTCAGTAGGCTGTTGAAATCGCAGGCCCTAGCTAAAATGTTGTCCAGCCCCCCTCATCAGGTGTCGGCTCTGTCCATGTCTGCAGTTATTCCTCCTCCGACTCCTCCTTTGAGCTTGGAACCGGAGTTTGTTGGGGTTCGATTTGTGGAACCGACGGCCCTGATACCTTCTCCTTCAGTTCCTTCGTCGGCTCCGATCACTTCCTTGGTACCATCCTTGGAGGGATCTGAGCACTGAGACTCCCTCATCGGCCTGGAGGGGGCGAGTGGCATCGGACCCTTGTCCGACCCTGTTCTCCCCCTCGGAGCTTCGGCACAGGTGAGCTCGGCTCCCACATCAGCTTCGGAGCCATCCCCCTCGGTGCGGAGAGGGATTCTGATCTCTTCGGAACCAGAGCTTTCTCGGCATCCAAGCAGGGATGCCTTCAAGGTCATGAGGAGTGTGCTGGCCCATGAGTCAGCCCCATGATCAACCCCATTGGCTCCTCCCCCTATGGTGCCTGCTTCTGCCTCTGCCCCTCCTCCAGACCCCAAGTGTGGGGAACCAACGCTCCAGGGCACCCCCTTGGGTGTATCTTCCTCTTCTGAGGCCTCCCCTGATAATTCAGAGGAGCCACCTCGTAAGAGGAAATGCAAGAGGAAGCATGTTGACTCCCCTGAGTCTGTCACATCAGATACCGACTTAGAGGATTTGGAAGGATCCCCAAGATCCCCCTCTGAAGATGTTTCCTTCTCAGACATCCTTGAGATGCTTAGGCAGAGGGGGAACTGGACTACCCTAAGCCCTTCCGAGGATGAGTTGGTATTCCTGGATGCGTTTGGATTCCGACCTTCCACCTCCTGGGTGTCTCCGCCTTTCGATGCACTGATGTCTGTGATGGCTCGGAAGGCATGGTCAGCTCCAGACACAGTGGAATTGATCCCCAGAAGACCCGCTAAATTCATAACTACACCACAGGATAAACAGTTTTTGACTAAAGGTGTTCCCGTTGATGCCATGGTGGTAGCGGTGGCTACAAAGAAGGAGTTGGCCAAAACTTCTTCATCTGTCCATCCCCCTAACAAGGAGTCCAGGACGATGGACAGATATGGGAAGTGGATATTCTCTTCAGCGACCTTTTCCATGAGGTCTCTGAATTATTTGTGCCACTTTACCCATCTTCAAAGGGATCTCCTTAAAGAGCTTGGAGATACCCTCCAAGATCCATCAGCTGAGGGGGCCCAGGCTAAGGTAGCCTCCCAGCTGGCGACTCTTAATTCAGTGGTGAACTCCTCCATGAGGCTCATTTCTTATGCAGCTGATGGTGTGAGTAGAGCCGTGGGCACAGGCATTGTCCTAAAGAGGCATGCTTGGATGCGGCTATGTAACTTTGCGGAACCTTTCAGAGCGTCTTTCACCAACACCCCCTTTGATGGTTCCTCTCTTTTTGGATCACAGGTGAAGGACACCCTTACCAGGTGTGAGCAGGAAGGCAAGACTCTCTCTGCCATGGGAGTCCATTTTTCCACTCCTTCCAGACCATATCCCAAAGGTCAGAAGAGTGGAAAGATGTGGTTCTGGAAGTCCCAGGGAGCCTTGCCAGACACACGTGGTGAGTTCCCATCCAGGGGCAGAGGAGGGAACAATAATAGATGCTGCCCTTGTGGCAGAGGGGGTCTGCAAAACCAGGGCAGCAGAGAATTTTTCTCTGAGAAGCACTTCCAGCATCCTTGAAGGGTTGCCCGGCTGCCCACCTCTGGAGGCAGTCGGGGGAAGATTATCGCTGTACCCAAGAGCCTGGCAAGACATAACACAAGACAAATGGGTACAGTCTGTTATATCCGGAGACTACAGAATTCCCTTTGTTCACACTCCGTTATTGTTAAACAAGTCCCTTCCAGATGTTCCACCCAATCTAAGGGATCAAGCAGTTCAAGAGGTTTCAAAACTGCTAAGAAAATGGGCCATCCAGCAAGTCCCAGCAGACCAGCAAGGATCCGGAATTTACTCAAGGTTCTTTTTGGTACCAAAAAAGACAGGGGACTGGAGACCCATTCTGGATCTCAGCAGACTGAACAGGTCTGTACAAAGAACGAAGATGTTAAGTTGTCAATCTCTCCTTCATTCTTGCTTGATGGGTTCGGAGCCGATCCCTCGGCTCCGACTCGGCACTTGCTAAGCTCGAGAGTCACTTTTACCAGCTCGAGGCAGCCCCATATCCCATGATGCAAGGCGGTAAGTACCCAGATCTCGTTTGCCGCTTCGCTTAGGAGGTCTTCTTTTTACCAGCTCCTGGTAAGTTGTTCACTTTTGTGATATTTAAGCCCCTTTTTAGTCAAAAACCTTTTATTGATAGTTTTAAGTTTAATTTATACCTTTTCTGACAGAAATTCCTGTCTCCTTTAATTTTTGTTAGTCAATCCTTTCCTATCCCATCCCCTGTTAGGGTGTGTGTGTTGGTTTATAGAATACCTTTTGGTATTTTATTTAACTTAATTTTGACTGGTGTGTGTGTGTGTGTTTTTCAGCACCATGTCAAAGGAGAGGGTCTCAGGTTTTAAGAAGTGTGACTCGTGCTGTCAGAAGATGTCTCTGACAGACGGTCACACTTCTTGCTTGTATTGTCTGGGCCCTCTTCACCTGCAGGACTCCTGTGCTATTTGTCACTCCTTCAGCCAGAGAGTCCTGCAGGAGAGACGGAATAAACTGATTCTTAGGGGCCTTCTTAAGCCGGAGGGCTCTCCGGCTAAGTCGGCTCCACCAAAATCAGTAAAACCTTCCAAGGCCCAGGCTTCTGTATCTAAGCCTGCGGCCTCAGCTCCGACTCGTACTGAGTCGAGATCGGCTCCGGCTGGAGCCGATTCTAGCTTGAAAGCCTTCGGCACCGATGGCTATCGGTGCCGAATCTGTATTGACCACTTCGATGTCGGCTCCGATCGGCTCCGACACCCATGTGGCACAGGCATCGGTGTCGGCTCCGATCGGCTCCGACACCGTTACTTTGGTGGCTGTATCGGCTCCGGCTGGAGCCGATACATCGAGGCTTCCTGTCGGCTCCGCGAGGTCGGCTCCGACAGGATCTATTGTATCAGCTCCGATGGCTCATTCCAGGAAGAGGTCGAGGTCTCCTTCCTTGGAGCTGATACTTTCGGCTCCGGCTTCACCTCTTCTATCGGAACGGAGCCATCGGAGCCGATCTTCAAGGTCATCCAGGTTGTCAGATCATGACCTAGAGAGAGTGGTCAGTAGATTACTCAAGTCACAGGTACTGGCCCAAATGTTACACAGTCCGTCTCAACAGACGACTGTTGGTCCACACCCCGTTACAGTTCCTCCTTCAACTCTACCCCAGAGCTTGGAGTTGGAGTCTTCGGGAATGGTTACTGCTACGGCTGGAGGACGGATACCCCCTTCTGTTCCTTCAGCCTTTAGTCTTATCTCCTCTTGAGACCTTCCTTAGAGGGATTCGTGGTCGGGCTTCCATGGTCTCCTCTGAGGGGTGAGTGGCATCGGACCCTTGTCGAACCCGCTCTTCCCTTGGAGCCTCGGCCTTGGTGAGCTCGGCTCCGACATCTGCCTCGGAGACTTCCCTTTCGGTGGTCCCTGGAGTTCCTAGCTCTTCGGAGCGGGTTCTCTCGGACCTGCCTGGAAGGGGAGCATTGAGGTGATGAAGAGTGTACTGGCCACTGGTATCAGTCAGCAGTCTGTTCCGTGGCTCCTCCCTCTATAGTACCTGTTGACATCTCTGCCACTTCTCTTGCTACAGGACCCAGAGATCCTCCGCCTCAGGTTTCCCCATTGGGAATTTCCCCTCTTCCGAGGATTCTCCTGATGTTTCGGGAGATCCTCCTAGGAAAAGGACTTGTAAGAGGAAGCATGTAGACTCCCCGAGTCTGTCACTCGGATACTGACTTTGATGAGTCAGAGGGATCCCCTAGATCCCCTCTGAGGATGTCTCCTTCTCAGACATCCTAGAACTTCTGAAACAGAGGGAAACTGGCCCACCAACAATCCCTCTGAGGATGAGTCAGTATACCTAGAGGCGTTTGGATCTCGACCCTCCACCTCCTGGGTATCTCCGCCTTTCGACCCCTTATGCAGGTCATTGCACGAAGGCGTGGGCAGCTCCTGACTCTGTAGAGCCAGTCCCTAGGAGGCCTTCAAAATTTATCACTGCCCGGCGACAAACAATTCCTTACTAAGGGTGTCCCGCTGATGCCATGGTGGTGGCTGCGGCCACCAAAAGGAACTTGCAGATCCTTCCGTGCCCGTCCATCCTCCTAATAAGGACTCTAGGACCATGGATAGGTACGGTGGCGGATGTTTTCCTCAGCGACC
Organism: Protopterus annectens; assembly: GCF_019279795.1. NCBI lineage: Eukaryota > Metazoa > Chordata > Ceratodontiformes > Protopteridae > Protopterus > Protopterus annectens. The sequence goes on along the minus strand of NC_056731.1, from coordinate 616,358,918 downwards.
TTTGCTATGCGTCGCTGAATTACCTATGTCACTTCACCAGACTCCAAAGGGATATCCTGAAGGAGCTGGGAGAAGTAGTTCAGGATCCTACAGCTGCAGGGGCTCAAGAAAAATTGCTTCTCAGCTAGGAACCCTCAATTCCATTGCAAACTCCTCCATGCGGCTAATATCTTATGCTGCGGATGGAGCGAGTAGAGCCGAGGCACAGGTGTGGCTCTTAGACGCCAAGCCTGGATGCGGCTATGTGATTTTATGGATCCCTTTAAGGCGTCCTTCACAAATTCTCCCTTTGATGGGTCAGCTTTGTTTGGCCCTCAGGTGAAGGAAACCTTGACCAGGTGCGAGCAGGACGGCAAGACTCTTTCTGCTGTTGGAGTCCGTTTTTCCACCCCTTCTAGGCCTTATCCCAAAGGACAGAAGGGTGGGAAGATGTGGTTCCGTAAATCCCAAGGAGTCACGCCGGATTCACGTGGTCAGTTTACCCCTAGAGGCAGAGAGGGTAACAATAACAGAGGCCGCTCTAGACGCAGAGGGGTCGAAGAACCAGGGAAACAGGGAGCCTCTCTCTGACAAGCCCTTTCAGCATCCCTGAGGTGTTTCCCGGCTGTCACTCCTTGGAGGCAGTCGGGGGAAGATTATCACTGTACCCAGAAGCCTGGCATTCCCTCACTCAAGACAGATGGGTACAGTCGATCATATCCAAGGGTTACATAATTCCTTTCGAGGAAAGTCCTTTCCCCTCAAATTCCCTTCCAGATGTACCACCCGGTCTAAGGGACATTGCAGAGTTAGAAATCGCAAAACTACTGCAAAAAAGAGCCATTCAGCCAGTTACAATAGACCATTCAGAGCCCGGAATCTACTCAAGGTTCTTTTTGGTCCCCAAAGACGGGAGACTGGAGACCAATATTGGATCTCAGCAGACTCAACAAGTCTGTCAGGAAGACAAGATTCCGAATGGTCACTCTTCAGTCAATTCTGCCCTTCTTACAGAAGGACAACTGGATGTGCTCAATAGATCTTCAGGATGCGTACTATCACATCAAAATTCACAGACGCTCCAGGAGATTTCTCCGCTTTCAGCTGGGGTCCAGTCATTTCCAGTTCAGAGCCCTGCCCTTTGGTCTCACTACAGCCCCAGAGTGTTCACCAAATGCATGGCAGTGGTCACGGCTCACCTGAGACGTCAAGGATTCCAGGTGTTTCCGTATCTCGACGACTGGCTCCTGTCAGCCACCACCAGGCATCAGCTTATACAAGCCAGGGATTACACAATAGACCTTTGTTCTCATTTGGGCATCTCAATCAACTTCGAAAAGTCATCCTTATCGCCCTGCCAGTCTATTACCTTCATAGGCGCAAACTTAAACACTGTTCGGATGTCAGCTACCCTTACAGAACAAAGAGTTTCAGACATTCAGACTCATGTCAGGATCATTCTGGCCAGCAAGAAAATACAGGCCAGAATGGTTCTAAAGGTATTAGGTCTCATGGCTGCGGCCATTACTGTTCTTCCCCTGGCTCGATTCTACATGCGCCTTCTTCAGTGGATGCTGTTCACACAGTGGTCATACCAGCAACTTCCAATGCGTCACCAGATTCTGGTGACACAGACATGCAAAGAGCATCTTGCTTGGTGGATCACATCATCTCAGGTTCACCAAGGCAGATGCTTTGTACCTCCGTTCCCGATAGCCACTGTCACCACGGATGCCTCCCTGATCGGGTGGGGGGGTCATTATCAGGGCAGGATGGTTCATGGGACGTGGCAACCGTTCGAGTACCATCTGCACATAAATGTCCTGGAGATGAGAGCAGTGCTTTTAACGTTGCAAGCCCTCAACGACTTTCTTCCCGTAGGGACAATTGCAGTCCACACAGACAACATGTCTGTAGTTTGGTATATCAACAAACAGGGCGGAACCAAGTCCTACCCCTTGTGTCGAGAAGCGCTCAGACTTTGGCAATGGGCGATCTCCTCTCATCGGTTTCTGGTAGCAACGCATATCCCTGGGAAAACCAACATTATAGCGGACAGATTGAGCAGAGCTATCCTCATGCCTCACGAGTGGTCTCTCAAGCAATCTATAGCGGAAGAGATTTTTCTGGAATGGGGTCGTCCATGTTGCGATCTTTTGCTACTCCCCAAAACAGCAAATGTCCAGACTTCTTCAGCCTCTTCCCTCTATCAGGCCATCCCCAGAGACGCTCTGACCCAGGATTGGCCCCAGGGACTTCTTTATGCCTTCCCTCCATTTCCTCTGATCCCTCAGGTGATCCAGAAAGCTACCGTTTGAGAGCCAAATTGATTCTCATTGCCCCTTACTGGCCTCGACAAGTTTGGTTCCCGTTCCTCCATCATCACCTTTTGGTGCAGCCGTGGCATCTGGACCCAGTGCCAGATCTACTGATTCACCAATCCGGTCAGCTGCACCGGTCAATCCCTTCTCTCAACCTCACAGCATGGTTGCTCCACTTCCTTCCTTAGCCAGGCTTCCTTTGATCTTTAACCCAGTTAGAGACATCATAGTAGCTTCACTAAAATCCTCTACCAGGAGGATTTACACAAGCAAATGGAAACGTTTCTCTTATTGGGCTAAGGCCCAAAATATTGATCCTTTTACTGCCCCTGTTCAGGCAGTTCTGGACTTCTTAGCAGAGATTTTTCATGCAGGCTCATCTTCTTCCACAGTCAGGGTTCAATTGGCTGCTATTTCCAATTTTCATGTCGGGATAGCAGATCATAATATTATGTCCCATAGGCTCTGCAGGGCCTTCTTGAAGGGAATTTTCCTACTAAAACCTCCAATCAGGAATCCTCCTCCTCAGTGGGATCTAAATTTAGTGCTGACATCCTTGATTCTTTCCCCCTTCGAGCCAGCTGTTTCTTGTTCCCTGAAATATCTTTCTTGGAAAACGTTATTTCTAGTGGCTATTACATCTGCCAGGAGGGTATCTGAACTTCATGCTCTTTCGGTTCGACCCCCCCTATTTGGTTTTTCACAAAGACAGAGTATCTTCGAGAACTAACCCAACCTTTTTACCTAAGGTCGCTTCAAAGAACAATTTGAATCAATCCATTGATCTCCCGGTATTTTTCCCTAACTATTCAGACAGAGCTGAACAAAAGCTACATTATCTTGATGTCCATCGTCAACTTAGATATTATTTGGACAGAACAAAAAAATTTAGAAAATCTGATCAACTTTTTGTTTCCTATGCGCATAATAAAAAGGCCTTCCCGTTCCTAAAGTGACTTTGTCCACATGGCTTTCTTGGTCATCACTGAAATTTATACTCAGGGGAAAACAGCTGTGCTCAAAACCTAAAGCACATTCAACTAGGAGTTTAGCTACTTCTACAGCTTTTCAAGCTAGACTTCCTTTGGACACTATTTGTGCAGCGCCACTTGGGCTACTCCTCACACTTTTGTTTCCCATTACAAATTGGACTTGGCCTCCAGGGACAGAGCCAGTTTTGGCTCTACAGTCCTCAAGAGTTTGTTCCATTGAGCCACCCAGGATAGAGGTGCTAGGACGCGGTCCCATCAAGCAAGAATGAAGGCGAGATTGACAACTTAACATTAAGAAGTTATGTACCTACCATAACGTTCCATGTTAGTTGTCTTCTCGCCTTCTTTCTTCGACCCTCCCTCCTTCCCCTGGCCTGGACAGACCTTGTATAAGAAACTATTATGCTAAAGACCATTCAGACCTGGTCCTTTTTCCATCTGTAAGTTTCTTCTTCCTTTGGGAAGTATTTTATGCTTGGTGTTATTGCCCTTTGTCAACAAACGAGATCTGGGTACTTACCGCCTTGCATCATGGGATATGGGGCTGCCTCGAGCTGGTAAAAGTGACTCTCGAGCTTAGCAAGTGCCGAGTCGGAGCCGAGGGATCGGCTCCGAACCCATCAAGCAAGAAAGAAGGCGAGAGAAGACAACTAACATGGAACGTTATGGTAGGTACATAACTTCTTATTTCGGATGGTCACGCTACAGTCCATTTTACCCTTTCTGGGTCAGGACAATTGGATGTGTTCTATAGATCTTCAGGATGCGTACTACCACATCAAAATGGACAGACGCTCCAGAAGATTCCTTCGCTTCCGGCTAGGAGCCAGCCATTATCAGTTCAGAGCTCTGCTCTTTGGTCTCACCACAGCCCCCAGGGTGTTCACCAAATGTATGGCAGTAGTTACCGCTCACCTGAGATGGCAAGGATTCCAGGTGTTTCCATATCTAGACAACTGGCTCCTCACTGCTACCACCAGGCATCACCTTCTGTGAGCCAGAGACTACACTATCGAGACTTACTCCAGGTTAGGTATCACAATAAATTTTGAAAAATCTGCATTGTCGCCCTGTCAGTCTATCACCTTTATAGGTGCAAATTTAAATACAAAAGACATGTCAGCGAGCCTTCCTCCAGACAGGGTATTAGTGATTCGCCAACATGTGCAGGTTTTATTAGCATGCAAAATAATTCAAGCCAGGTTCGTTCTACAAACTCTGGGTCTCATGGCAGCAGCAATCATCCTCATTCCTCTAGCTCGTTTTCACATGAGGATTCTCCAGTGGCTTCTTTTCACCCAATGGTCCTTCCAGCAGCTTCCTATGTCTCACATGATTATGATCACAGAAGCATGCAAGAAGCACCTTGCATGGTGGATGGTCTCCATATCGGTGCCCCAGGGCAGACCATTTGTACTCCCCCCTCCAGTTGCTACGGTGACCACGGACGCCTCCCTGATCGGGTGGGGGGGGGGCATTATCAGGGCAGAACAGTCCAAGGCACCTGGCAACCTCACGCGTACCATCTGCATATAAACGTGTTGGAGATGAGGGCCGTGCTTTTAGCGTTGCAAGCTCTTCAGGACTCTCTTCCTACCGGGACCATCGCAATTCAAATGGACAATATGTCAGTAGTGTGGTACATCAACAAGCAGGGCAGAACCAGGTCCTATCGCCTATGTTGAGAAGCACTCAGACTCTGGTAGTGGGTGATCTCTTCCCAACAGTTTCTGATCGCAACGCACATCCCTGGGAGGTCCAACGTCATAGCAGACAGGCTGAGCAGAGCAATTCTCATGCCTCACGAGTGGTCTCTGAATCAGGTAGTTGCGGACCAAATCTTCCACAAATGGGGCCAACCTTGCTGCAACCTTTTTGCCACCCCCTTTAACAGCAAGTGCAGCAATTTCTTATCTCTCCTTCCACTTCCTGGACACTCCCCCGGAGACGCTCTAGTCCACGACTGGCCTCAGGGACTTCTTTATGCATTCCCTCCATTTCCCTTAATCCCGAAGCTAATACAGAAAGCTACCGTATTGGGTTGCAAAATGATCCTCATTGCTCCTTACTAGCCTCGACAGATATGGTTCCCATTCCTGCATCATCATCTTCTCGAGCAGCCTTGGACTCTGGGCCTAGTTCCAGACCTTCTGATCCATCAATCAGGCGGGCTGCATCAATCCTTGCAATCTCTCCAGCTCACTGCTTGGTTGCTCCACTTCCAACTTTAGCCAGGCTTCCTGATATCTCCCCCTCTGTGCGCGAAATTATTTTATCATCGCACAAGTCTTACAACTAGAAAAACTTACGCTAGTAAGTGGAAACGTTTTTCTTCCTGGGCAGAGGCCAAGAGTATAGACCCCTTTTCATCCTCTGTACACCACATTTTGGAATTTCTTGCGGAACTCTTTTATGCTGGGTCCACTTCCGCTACAATTAGAGTTCAGTTAGCTGCAATTTCAAATTTTCCCATTGGCCTGTTGGAAAATAATATCATGTCTCATAAGCGATGTAAAGCCTTTCTCAAAGGGACCACTCTGCTCAGGCCCCCAGTGAGAGATCCTCCACCTCCGTGGGATCTAAATTTGATTTTAGCTTCTTTAATTTTGCCCCCCTTTGAACCTGCAGCATCTTGTTCCCTGAAGTTTTTATCTTGGACAACCCACTTTCTGGTAGCTATTACTTCAGCCAGAAGAGTTTCGGAACTTCAGGCTCTTTGTCTCCATCCCCTGTACCTAGTGTTCCACAATGACAGGGTTGCTCTCAGGACTAATCCTTCCTTCCTTCCTAAAGTCTCTTCAGAGAATAACTTGAATCAGTCCATAGACCTTCCTGTGTTTTTTCCCAACCACTCCAACAGGGCGGAATATAAATTGCATCAGTTAGATGTTCACAGGCAACTACGCTTTTATTTGCCTAGAACTAAGGACATCAGAAAATCGGACCAACTTTTCCTTTCTTATACTGAGGGTGAACAAGGTCTTCCAGTCTCAAAAGTAACCTTATCCAGGTGGTTGATTACTATCATCACATTTATCTATCAACTGAGGAATAAAGAATTCCCTGATAAACCAAAAGGTCACTCCACCAGAGCTTTAGCCACTTATGTGGCCTTTCAGGCTAGGTTGCCCATGGAATCTATTTGTGCTGTGGCTACGTGGGCCAACCCACATACTTTCATTTCACATAATAAGTTGGATGTGGTTTCCAGGAGCAGAGCTGATTTTGGTTCCACTGTTCTGAAGAGTTTGTTCCGATGAGCCACCCAGGATTTTAGGTGCTAGGGACGCTGTCCCAACCAGCAAGAATGAAGGCGAGATAGACAACTTAACATAAAGAAGTTATGTACCTACCATAACGTTCCATGTTAGTTGTGTTCTTCTCGCCTTCTTTCTTGCGTCCCACCCTCCATCCCCCTATCCTAGTAGACCGAGAAGAGTTCCTTATGGTTTTTCACTGGCTGAGTCTTCTCTGGCTATTCCTTTCTGCCTAGTAGCCTCACTGGTAGGATTTATACATTCTAAGATAGGATTCTCTCCTTATTATGTCTGCAGTTAGACTTACCAAACGAGATCTGGGTATCTAGCACCAGGCATCATGGGATATGGGGTGGCCTCGAGCCAGTAAACAGCTCTCGAGCTTTTGAAGATGACTGAGTCGGAGCCGAGGATTGGCTTCGAACCCAACCAGCAAGAAAGAAGGCGAGAAGAAGACGACTAACATGGAACGTTATGGTAGGTACATAACTTCTTTTTACTTCTCTCCTAGATGATCAGGGATTCTAGACAAGTTTGCAAAAATCTTCCCTTAATCTATCAGACAGGATTCTATTTCTGGTGTGTATTATGGACACAATTGTGAAAAAGGCTTTTCTACCTCAAGACAAGGCGGAAGTATTCTTGAGCTTTTCTTGTCAGTCTCAAGATTCTGTCAGAGAATTTCTTATGGCTACTTTGATCCCATTATACCACTTGCCAGGCTGCATATGAGAAATTATAGAGGTACCTCAAGAACATGTGGATCTGACATTCTCACCTCCTAAAATTTCAAATTCCAGTTTTGGACTTTGTAAAGTCAGAACTGCAGTGATGGAAGGATAAGATGGGTCTCAATCCAGGCATCCTTTTTTTCTCAACCTACCCCAACACAATCTGCCCAAACAGAATGCTCAAATTTTGAGTTCAAAACAGTTTCAATGAGGGTGAAAGTGCAATGACTGTGGGACAAGTCAGATAGGTCAAAGCACATCAATGTCAAAGAAATCTTGGCTATAATTTATAAACCAAGAAAATAGGTACACACACAAATCACCAAACATCATTTAAATCCAAAATTTAATGACAAACAGATTAAGAAATATATGGAATAGCCCATAATTTTTTTTTATCTCATACAGAATTCTTAAAAGGAATGTAAAATCATGATGAAATATGTATAGATATAAAAACAAGGGTAGCGAGTCAAAAACAGAAGGAAACTACCAGGTTGAATAATCTAGTAAAGCTGAAATCTTAAAATTATAATTTAGCTGCCCTAAGCTTTAATAAAGGGGCTATGCTTATGTTCTCATTAAGCCCTGGTGGTCTCCCTGAATCCAGGGTCACCTGCCAGAAGAGCTCCCGGTACGCTAAGCTCGTTTCCCAGGGACCTCCCCTGACATCCACAGACACTTGTTCTACCACAAAAAACACAAATCTGGCATTCTTACAAAACAAAATGTGTTTAAATAGTTCATTCCTTTCATTACATATCCTTATTTCATAGTGGTGTTCATAGATCCCCTTCTTTAATTTGTGCTCTGTCTTCCCAATACAAAACGCCTGACAGATTTCACAGAATGCAAGATATATGACACCAGAACTATTACAATTATAAAGACCATTACCTAAAATGTTCTTAGCCCTACTTGGCAAGTAGATCTTATCAGTATTGGAAATATACACACATTGCAAGCATGCCCCACACTTAAAGGTCCCTCTCTTTTTCCTAAAATCAGTATTCTTATTTTTCATGTTAGATTCAAAAAAAAATTTCAGACATTTCCCTTTTCTAAAAAAGAAATCTAAGGGTGCTTTATTAAGCATTGGCAAATCATTAAGATTAATGAATTTGTCCCATTCAGTTTTAATGATATTCTTCACCAGAAAGGAATCACCACAAAAATCAGTGGTCACTACCCTACTAAAAAAGCCAGGATCACCTTGACTCCCTGCCAATATTTCCAGTCACCAGGCCTTTCCATAACAAAGGGAAATAGTGAACATTTCTTTCCTCCTCAACAGTCTTCCTTAACCCTTTAACCATCTCAGAAGGGTAACCCCTATCATAGAACAATCTCTCCAAAAAAATCACATTTGTCTTTGAAATCATCGTCCCTAGAGGTCATCTGACTGACCATAATAAACTGACCTTTCACTATGCCAACTTTTTGGTGATAGGGATGTGCACTATGAAAGTGCAAATACGTATTTGAAAAGTTTTTTATTTTACGGAAGACCGTGGATTTAAGACCCCCATTGATTTTGTGTAGGGACACGTCTAAGTAATCCATTCTATTCCATGAAACATGATGTGTGAATTCCAGGAATTCAGTAGTCTGACCTAAGAAAACTAAGAACTCACTCAGACGGTCCTCGGTATCCATCCAGAACAAACAAATATCATCTAGGAACCTCCTATAGAGGGACCAACTATTCTTGAACTCTGAGCACAATACAAATTTGTTGTCCTACCAGGACAAGACAATGTTGGCATACGTGGGGGCACAATTGGCCCCCATAGCCACCCCAGTGGTTTAATGAAAAAATTCTCCATTAAAAATGATAAAATTATTTTTCAAGACAATTTCCAACAGCCTGTCACCTGTAGGTCACGGTTGTTACCACAACCTTTTTCAACCAAGGCTTCCTCGAGCCAGTCCAGCCCAATTACGTGGGAGATCACGTAGAATAAATCTCTAATGTCAGTTGTAACAAAGATAATATCGTTGACATTCTGATAAACTTCAACTGATCTGAGGAAATCCCATGAATCTTTAAGAATCACACTCTCATCACCCCACATAGATTTTAGTTTCTGGTCTACAACTTTTGCAATAGGAGCAGTTTTAGAGCCATCGGCTGAAACAATAGGCCGTAAAGGGGTGGGGGTCTTCCTGGTTTTTATGGATTTTGGGTATCCCAAAAATTGTGGGAACCCTGAGTCTAGAGTTGGACAGGTAACAGTTTCAATGAGGGTGAAAGTGCAATGACTGTGGGACAAGTCAGATAGGTCAAAGCACATCAATGTCAAAGAAATGTTGGCTATAATTTATGACATAATCATTTTACATCACCTTTGGAGTTCAGGTCCTTTTCTGTTTATTATAGACAACACCATGGTAATGTGGTACATAAACAAGGAGGCACCAGGTCATACCCTCTGGAAAGGTTGACAGTGATAGCTTGGGAGTTAGCTCTACAACATTTCTTAACCCTTCAGACTTCTTACATACTGTTATAGAAAAATATAGTGGCAGACAAGCTCATCAGATCCTGGACAGATCATCATGAGTGAAAGCTCAGTGAAGAGGTCTTCCGAAAACTGATCCAGATGTGGGGAATACCTCAAGTAGATCTGCTCACCTCCTTTCAAAGCTGACAACTAGACAAATTTTATTCCAGGAATCCTTGTAACCACGTGTGGAGAACAGATGTTGTATTATTCCTCTGAATTGGGATATACCTATATGTTTTTCTGCCTTTCCCAATTATTTCCAGGGTAGTCCTGAAAATTCAGAAAGAATTCCCAAAAATCATTATGTTGACTCCATTTTGGCCCAAGCAAAATAGTTTCTTACTTCTTATGGAATTGGCAAAGGGCAATTACCACAAGCTTCTTCAATGACTGGATCAATTCAAACAAGACAAGGAGCATTTGATACATCCTTACTTAAACAACTTCAACTGACTGACTGGATCATTCAGTTTTAATACATTTTAGGCACATCTTTCATAAAGATGTGCAGCATGTACTGAAGGAGGCAAGAAAGCCTTCTACCAGAAAGTCATATATTGATAAATGGAAAAGACTTTCTAGTTGGTATATTGCCAATAACCTGGGTCTCATCAAGGATTTTTCACCACTTGTACTTAAATACTCTGTGAGATGCTATCTTTTGGCCTCTCCTATACCTCTCTCTAAGTTCATCTTGCTGCCATTTCAGCATGTCTGTCCATGGTTCCTTGTCTTTCTTCTCTGTTTCTGAAAGGAGTTTTGGACATGAGACCCCTCCTCATTGACTGATTCCTCCAACTTGGAATCTAAGTTTTGTGCTGGAGAGATGATTGACCATTTGAAGCTGGCTGATTGGCTGATTTAAGATTAATTTTTTGGAAAACTATCCTTCTCATTTCTCAGGCATCTACAAGAAGAGTGTCTGAGTTGCAAGCTTTTGTGGTGGGGAACCCTTTCTGTTTTTTCATAGGGATATGGTCACTCTGCGGACTAACCACTCATTCTTACCTAAGGTAATCTAAGAGGTCACTTTGAATCAAGGCATCAGTCTCCAAGTTTTCTACCCATATTCTAAAATCAAGAGAGAAGAGATTTTTCATACCCTGAATGTGCATAGGCAACTATCTTGACAAAAACAAGTCATTCAGGAAAACTAACCAGCTATTTTCTTTCTGTTTTGTAACTAAAAATGGTCAGCCCATGTCTAAGCAGACTACTTATATATTGTTGTCCTCTTCTATTTGGTTTTCTTATTCACTCCATAGCAAAACTATTCCAGATAGGGATAAGGCACATTCCACGACACCTTTAGCTTCCTCCATGGCATACTACAAAGGGAAGGACTCTAGAAGCATTCTAGAAGCAGTAGTTTCAGCCTGTATTTATACATTTATAAAGTACCACAAAATGGATTCCTTCTCCAGCCCCAGAATAGGCTTTGCTAGGTCTATTCTGCAGGGGTTCCTTGACCATTATCCTTCCTCCTCCCAGGCAGTCTACCCATAGGCTACTGCATCAGTGAGAATGATGATTATAGTACAGTTGTGCAAGTTGTGCTTACCTATAACAATAGATATTCAAATTCGTCACTTTTGCAGTAGCCTGCTGAATCCTACACAAATGCATTCTGTAAGCATTTACACGAGTGCATGGATCGTGCTATCCTAAACAGAACCAAGACGCTATCCTCCAAAAAAAGGAAGCCAATCTGGTGGTTCCCTGCCATAAACAAACTCTACAACTGAAGGAAGAAGCTGTTGCAAAAGAGAGTAAAATCCCATGAGTGGAGGAACTCCCTGGTCAGCCTTAGTAAGAAGCTGAGATCCCTTATAAGATCCTCCAAAGCTAGCTACAAAAACAAAATCACCACTGATTCTAGGGACAACCGCATAGCATTTATAGCTATGTCAAGAATCTCAATGGCAACACCAAGATCTGCTCTGAGTTACAGCACGACAGCACGAAAATTACAGAACCAACTGATATTGCCAACATCCTGGCAGATAGGTTCATTGCTAACTTTACCCCCCTCTCACCCCCTAAGGGCCCATATCTATACAGGAAGAATGTAGAGTCCCTGTAATCACAACTATGCAGGTAAAAGCTGCACTCTCTAAAGCCAAAAACACAGCATCCATGGGACCAGACAAAACATCTCAGGCTGCGTTTTACATGAACTTCAGAACGAACTGGCTACCCACTTAAGCACCATGTTCAATCATAGCCTCACATCAGGCTTTGTGTACACTGAATGGGGCACAGCAACAGTTATCCCACTCCACAAAGGGGGAGCCACCAGTGATCCTGGGAACTGTTGCCCTATTAGCCTGATGAGCCTGGTCTGTAAGGCCATGGAACGTATCATCATGGAACTCATAAACAAAGACAATGATAACCTCCAAACTCTGGACCCCACCCAGTTCGGGTTTGTGAAAGGCAGATCATGCCTCCTGAATCTGATCGACTTCTTTGAGGGAGTCAACAAAGCTGTAGATGAGGGTAAGGTGGTTCCCACAGCCTATCTTGACCTCGCCAAGGCTTTTGACACCATCCCCCATTCTGGAAGTATAGCTAAACTCACTAAACTAGGTATAAATCTCTATGTCACAAGATGGGTTGCCAACTGGCTCACTGACAGAACCCACACTGTAAAAGTTGTAGACTCCAAATCTGACTTCAAACCAGTGACAAATGGAGTACCACAGGGTTCAGTCCTGAGACCTCTCCTGTTTGGTATCTGCTTCTCTGAAGTACAGGGTAACACAGAAGGCCTTTGGCTAATGAAGGTCGCAGATGACTGCAAAATAGGAGCCATAGTCAAGTCCCCAAATGATGTGGACATCCTACAGAAGGGCCTCACTTAGGCAGATGCCTGGTGTCAGAGCCATGACCTCAAGCTCAATGCCAAAAAGTGCATTGTCATCCCCTTTGGTAAAAACTCTGTACCCATGAACTAACACATAGGCGTCAGTATACTTAATGCCGAATGTGTGATAAGAGACCTTGGGACCCAGGTGGACAGTAGTCTCTCCTTTGATAATCACATCATCACAGTAGTCAGGAAATCCTTCTATGTGGCACACCTCATCACAAAAGGGTTCTTATCCAGGAAAAAAGAGGTCATTGTTCCCCTCTACTCGACACTCACGAGACCCATTATAGAGTACAATGCCCCTTTTGGAATGTACATCACAAGGCATCTGCAGCAGCTGGAAAGGCCACAGAAGTACCTCACAAAGAGGATTACTGGCCTCAAACAGATGCCCTGCACTGACCGTCTCAAGAAACTCCAGCTTTACTCCGTAGCGTATCGCCTACTCTGAGTTGATCTCTGCCTAACATATAAAGCTATGTCAAACCCAGAGCTGTTGGACATGCTACACCTAAAGAAATCCTAATCCCTCAGAGCTGCATGGTCTAGGGACCTAAACGTTGTCACCACAATAAATAGGACATGCTGGAGGGATAGATTCCTGTCCCAGAGGCTTCCCGTACTCTGGAATAAGCTACCCATCTATGTCAAGCAAAGTTCCTCGTTAGCACTTGTCAGAAGAAAAATATACTTTAAAAATAATCAAAACATGGTAGGTTCAGGTTAAGGCACTTTAATCTTGCAGCAAGGAGACAAAAACGTGCTATTACAGAGTTTGTCTGACTAGAAACAGGAAACACTTTCATTTTTATACATTCATTAACTTGACATAGCCTACCAAGCTGACGTAACAGATTACCACCTTTTTCATCATCACCTGCTGACCATCATTCCCATGAATTTCTGCTGATTTAACAATTTTTATGTGAAACTTCCTGAGGAAAACAACATGGCCTTGATTACTACCTGTTAGATACATGTTATGTTACCACTCAAGGTACTATGGCTAATTCAGGCACAGTGCTAACAGTTCATTTCTCTAATAATCCTTTCTCTACTTTATCTCTAAGTTACTGCAGCTGCACATGTTTCCATAGTTCGAACAGAGCTGATTGTTTGAAATCATTACATTTACAGAATATAGTATTGTTCATTCATTCGTTCCTGACCTAGCAGATAAGCACCTGCTTCTCAAGTACATTTCCAAAAGGCATAAACATGAATATTGCTGTGCTAGCAGTTACTAGGTCAGAGGACATCTTGCAAGTTTCAGAAAGCATACTGCAGTTTTCAAAAAGCATCTTTTCAGTCTCATATGAAACTCAATTTATATATATAATACAGTGCATGTAAAATAGAATGAAAAACGTGTTAATTCTACTGACTATTATTTAGCATTAAGCATACACACATTAGTACATATTTTTCTAACATTTCCCTCATGTTAATACTTTTTAATTCTATTTTCAAAAAAGAATAAACAGTTTGTTTCTTTTCCTAACCTCTTCCAACCAGGATTTGCAGTTAAGAAAGTCATTCAGTTTAAAATTTTATGGAAGTGTTTCGCATTCTAGCAGTTCCTCAGATTCAGTACTTTGATACATAGTCTCAGTCACTGATATATCTATGAATTCCTTGATTAGTTTCTTCATGCAGGGGATTCCACAACAAACACAAACTCCTATTAGGAGTAATCCTACCCCAATGGCAATCAATATGTTCATTAAGATGGAACCCCCCCCCCCAAATGCATTCTGGAAAAAATCTGTCAGAGGGTTTGGGCCTGGTTTGGTCCTGGCCGACACTTGCTGAATTACCTCGAGATGATTGTTAATTTCATGCTGATGATCAGGAATAAACGCACAGCATTCTTCTTTGATTAAGGCACACGTCCCACCCCTCGCCGCTAGGGTGAAGTCAAGAGCCATTCGGTTTTGGAGTACAGTTCTCATGGCATTCAGTTGATCAGTTATCAGTTCAAGAGCGGAAAAAGTCGCATTACTCATTGCTTCGAGAAGTTTTGACAGTTTTCGCAGCTCCCATATTGATTTAACTGCACCATATGCGGGTAGTATGCCTGCCCAGGATATGACAGCATCACTCAAGTCCATGTGCGCAAGTTTGGCTCCCACATCACGATGGTCTTTCCAGCTTGCTTGAATCTGTCCCACTGGATTCTCGGGTTTCTTGACAGTCTTTTTGGTTAGGTCTCAGATATTTTGAATATTTCCCTGAGGCAATACTGCAGTGTGTCAGATGTCCGGAACCAGGTATCCCAAAAAACAACTGCCAGACCAATTCTCAGGTAACCATTTATATGCTTTTTTACCACACACAAAATAACAGTCCTCTACTTTAGTTGTTACTTTGTTATGAAATGACTGCCCTGCATGAAACATTTTCCTTTCTATTACAGATAACTGTTTGAAAAGTACAGGATTACGTTGTACCTGGTCAAGAGTCTTATGCATAGATTTCAGAAATTAGTTATAATCTGTACTACAAGATCCACCTAAATCATTGGGTTTTCTATAACATTTATACTGTACTGTGACATTACACTTACTCCATCCTACTTGGATGGTATCATTTTTGTAAAAACATACAATTCCTTTTTGTGTTACAGGCAAATACAGTGCTACCTTATCATATGCTTTAATAGCAACTGTGTCAAAAAACAGATTTTCCCAGGTCTCATTGACCCCTAGGGGGATAGAAGTCATCAGTAAACCCCCTTATGCTGTTGGTATGGCCGTACAGACCCAGCAGTTCGAAACATTAAAAGTCTCAGCATACACACGTGTAATTGCCTGATAAGTGTTGAAGTTCGGATGACAGTCTTTGTTTTGTTCATTACGTTTAATCAGTTCAACTTTCGTGGCAGTAAAAAGAAGTGGCCACAACAAAAAGAACAGTGTGATTAGCATAGCTATTAAAATGATCATGCAAGTTTTCTGAGGTTGCTCAATGTCTCTATTCACTCTGTACCTGGCCATTATGTTCTCGTTGTACAACAGTAACAGTTTTTGTCCAATTCAAAGTTCTTAACCAGTTTACAGTGCGTCAAATGACTCCAGGAAGCTCGCTCCGCAATCTTGACTGCAGTGGGTGTCGACAGTAGTACCTGGTACGGTCCTTCCCACTTTGGAGAACTCCAATTTTTTCGCTTCACAATCTTCACCCAGACCCAGGTGCCTGGGGCTACTGGTGCTTCCGATTTCGGTTGCTCTTTATCTGAAACAGAATTTAACTGCAAAAGTTTGTTATTCAAAAATCGTCTCATATACCCTGCAAGTGAACTGTCAGCCTCTTGCTCTGCAGACATGAGAGGTTTCCACTGAGGTGTATAATATGCCCTCCCAAACAAAATCTCAAAAGGGGTCAATCCCTTTGCATTTGGAACAGTTCTCATGCTCAACAGTGCTAAAGGCAAACAGTGCACCCAGTTCTTTTGTGTTTCTGTCATCAGCTTCCTAAGTTTATTCTTCAGTACCCCATTATGCCTCTCTACTAGCCCTGCAGATTGGGGGTGATAAGCACAGTGATTTTTTAACGATATTCCAAAATAACGACTAAGTTGTTGTACTGTTTGGTTCACGAAATGTGTACCGTTATCACTATAATTTTTTTCCGGTGTACCAAATCTGCGTATAATTTCTTTAACAAGGACCTTCGCAACAGTAGCTGCATCTGGATTTTTAGTCGGAAAAGCTTCCACCCATTTGGAAAACATATCTATAATGATAAGGCAATATTTTTTATTTTCGCATTTATTCAGTTCTATGAAAACCATACAAATAGTATGAAACGGATATGGTGGTGTAGGGAAACTCCATTGCTTAGGCTTCAATGTCCCTTGTGCGTGATGCTTGTTACAAACATGGCATGCGGCACAAAAATTTTTGTGTAATTTGTAAATCCATAGGTTGTAAATACTCGATTCACTAACTGTACCACCACCCCCTGTTGAGACATGGCTCTGACCATGGCTCAATAAAGCTGCATATCTAAACAAGTTAGACGGCAAAATAGGTTTCTTTTCCTTGGAGATGTACAGTCCCTTTTTGAGGATTGCTCCTCGTTTTATCCACTTCTATTTTTCTACATTTGTAGTAAGTGTCTGCATTGTTTTTAACATTTCTAAATCTAAAATCTCAGAGGGTTGTAATTCCTCACTCAAAAGAAAAGCTTCTGAGGCTGAAGCTGCCTGCTTTGCAGCTGTATCAGCCTGCGCATTACCTTTTGAAATCCTATCCTGTTGCTTAGTATGAGCTACGCATTTGCAAATAGCTACTTTTTGAGTTAACTGAATAGAGTCTAATAAATCTAAAATAAATTGCGCATGATTAATTGGTTTACCAGTAGATGTTATCATTCCTCTATTTTTCCACTGCTGCGCAAAAACATGTACAGTAGAAAAAGCATACTGACTGTCAGTATAAATATTCACTTTTTTACCTTTCGCTAAGGTGCATGCCCTTGTCAAGGCAATCAATTCTGCTGCTTGTGCAGATATATTGTGTGGTAAAGATTTTGCTTCTAAATTTTCAGTATCAGAAACGACTGCATACCCGACTAGGATCTGTCCTGTAGGACCCCTCCTGCACGAGCCGTCCACATAGTATGTCACCTCAGCATCATCCAAGGGAACATCTGTAAGGTCTTGTCTAGGTAATGTTTTTTGCTCAATCTCCTGCAGGCAGCAGTGCGGTTTGCCATCCGCAGGGGTTGGAAGCAAGGTTGACGGATTCAAAGTTGTGCATCGTTCAATTGTCATATGAGGTTGGCTCAACAGTATAGTCATACAGGAAAGATGTCTAGCAGGAGAAAGATATGCTACTTTTTCTTGCAGTAAAATAATTGCGACTGCATGAGGCACTCTCAATGTGAGAGGGTGGAATAACACTACTGAGGCCGAAGCCTGCACTGCCATTGCAGCTGCAACTACTGCTTGTACACAGTGGGGCAGAGATCACACCACTGGATCTAACTGCGATGAATAGTAAGCTATGGGGCATTGCTTATCCCCATGCTGCTGTGTCAATACGGATGTCATATATCCCTGCTTACATTCTACAGTTTGAAAAAACTGCTTATGATAGTTTGGTAATCCTAAAACTAAGGATGATGCTATTAGTTGTTTCAATTTGCAGAAAGCTGCTTCTGCTTCTGGTGTCCACTGTAATAATTCCTGTGCCGCCATCGGCTTTTTAAATATTAAATTGTCTAGAGGAGCAGATTCCAAAGCATAGTTCGGTATCCAACTCCGACAAAAATTAGTAGTTCCTAGGAAGGACATCATTTCCTTCTTGGTAGTTGGTCTGGGCGCTTGTAATATTGCTGTCTTTCTATCTTCATCTAGTATTCTACCTTCTTTGGATATTACATATCCTAAGTACTTAACCTGTCTTCTCCAAAGTTGTAGTTTGTTCTTGTTTACTTTGTGTTCTTGAGTAGCTAGAAACTGTAACAATGCTATGGTGTCCTCTTTACATTCTTGCTGGGTGAGGGCCGCCAGCAGAATGTCGTCTACATAAAGTAAAATCTGACTATCTTTCGGTGGGATAAATCCTGCCAGGTTGCTTGCCATTTCCTGTGTAAATATTGTTGGACTTTCACAATATCCCTGTGGTAATCTCGTATACATATACCGTTTCCCCTGAAACGTAAAAGCAAACCAGTGTTGGCTGTCGGGGTGTATTGGTATTGAGAAAAATGCATTACTAATATCTACCACAGAAAAATACTTTTGCTGAGGTTTTAAATCATTTAATAAGGTGTGCAGATCTGGCACCATTGGTGCCCTGGGTATAACTGCATTATTTACAGCTTGTAAATCTTGGACCATACGCCACTCCCCGTTTGCTTTCCTGACAGAAAATAAGGGTGTATTACATGGTGAATCAGGAGATTCTATTAAGACTCCTTCCTTAAGTAAGGCTGCTATTATATGTTTAATCCCTATCTCTGCATCCTTTCTCAAGGGATACTGTCTTTTCTGAGGTCTAAATGCTGACTTTGGCGTAATAGTAACTGGTCCTGCTGTTCGTATAAGTCCTACATTTGATTTCCCTGTTGACCAGAGAGTCTCTGGTATGTTTTGCAAGGCTTTTTCTTCTTCCTCCAACAAGAGTAATACTCAGCTATCCTCACTAGCCTGTGAGTGTACAACTGGGTGTGTCTGTGTTATCCAGTTCAATTTCTGTTTCTGTACTCCTTGTTCGGAGAGTTCTAATTCTGTCTGCTTTTCCCACCTTGTGACTTTTTCTCCTAAGTCTGCCCATTTCAAATTTCTATTCTTAGTTAAACTAACATGTGGCAATCGGTTAGACTTGTAAAGTACTAAAAATTCCTGGGGCAATGAACAGCTCACTACACTGTTTCCTTCTGTATCCCAGTACAAGTTTCGTAATACTAATCTGTTTGCATGGTTCTGAAACAATTCCTGCTCATATTCTTTATCAGGTCCTGGTCTATTACAGTAATATAGAGTGCAATGCAACAAATGCTGTTTGTCAATGTCGAAGGAGGGGGACTTACTGATGGCTACATTCATCAGTTCTTTGGTTACTGCCCCTGGACCAGTCGTAACCAAGTCCTGGCTGTACCAATAATATGTCTCACCCTCCGGTCACACTACAAAAGTATCCATTTGTCGCTGTGCTTCCATACCCTGCATGGTTGGAACTATGGCTATGCCAAATATCTGCATTAAGTCTCTACCCAAAAGGTTTACTGGGCATTTTGCAGCAACTACAATTTTACTTTTCTGGGTCATTCCTGAAACGGGGTCTGTTATCGCTATGTCATGGGAGAGTGGCTCCCGATACAGCTGTCCATTAGCTGCCTTCACTAGTATATAATCTGGTGATTCTGAATCTTCCGGTAATTTGGAAGGGTGAATCAGGGTCCGTGAAGCCCCTGAGTCACACAAAAATTTTACTTCCCTCCCCTCTATCAGAAGCGTCACTTTTGGTTTCGTGTCTGCTAAGTAAAGCTCTAGGCTCAATAAGGCTAAGTCCAAAATTTCATTTTCTTCAATGTCTACAAATTCATGTACATCCCCTACCCCTTCTGTCACATCCTCTATCCTTGCTATCACATTTGTACTTGTCTTTTCCTGTTCATTTCCATTCAGTGATTCCTGACTATCATATAGTCATTCCTCATCCTCTTTATTTTCTGTAGTTGCCTTCTTATTTAGTCTGCAATCCCTTGCTAAATGTCCTTTTATCCCGCATTTAAAACATTCACCTCTTTTCTTCCTTTCTTCAAAATCTTCTGATCGCTTGTTAGATTGTTTATTTCCCTGGGTATTTTTCTTACCCTTTCTCCCAGTTTGTACTACAAATACTTCTGACCCATCTTCTGCTGAAAATACTTGAGTTATCTTTTTCTTTTTACTATTAAAATGTCTCTTTGCATGTCTAGCATATTTGAGTAACGGCTGCAATCTACTCATACGATGATCTACCATGTGCTTTGTTATAAAGCTGCTAATGGGAGTTATACTACCCTTCAAGAATGCATTCTTTAACTGTTGCTCATAAGGGGAATCTTGTGTCTGATTTTCTAGTATCTGCATTCCACAGTGGTTATTAAAACACTCTAACAATCTAACATAATATCTATCAACTGCTTCACCTTCTTGTTGAATGCACTGATTAATGCATGTCCAATCAGCCCTAGGCTTCCACTTTTCAGAGATTCGGTCTGTCAGACCTTTTACTCTGCCATCCAATTCTGCATCAGTATGTGGGAGTGGTCTAAGCTGTGCGTCACGAGGATTCCAGTTGCCACTAATCATGTGCCAATCTGGACCTACGATTTGTCTAACTACTTTTTCTACTTCTTCTCCATTTAAATGGTAACTTAATCTCATACCCTGTAAGTCTTCTAAAAATTTTTGAAAATTCACTTTCGGATGGGGGATTCCCTCTGTGGCTTTCTGGATATCTTCCGGTGTCCACGGTCTATAAACTAAAAGAGTCAGATCCTGTCCTGCCTGAGGATTCGGTACTTCTATAAGTGGGCATATTTCCTCCTCACTCATAGCATGTGAATTCCTATTTATTTCACATAGTTCCATTTCCCTTCTCAAGTTGCGTGTTCGAGACCTTGTCTCGATAGGATCCCTGAAAAGTGGTTTTGATGCTGTGGAAACAGCTGGGTATAACGGAGGTGGATCAGCTCGTCCACTCGCTTTATATTCTGGTAAGGGAAGCGGAGGGGGCGAAGGAGAGGCCGTTACTATTACCAAGTTATTATCTTCTTTGTCTAAGAACATTGCTTTTGAATTTTTTATCCTTTGTTCCCTGCGATTTGCTTCCTCAAGCCACCTATGCACCTGAGGGACTCCTAATCATCGTTGCTTTTTTAATTGACCTTTTGCGTCTGTTTTTAGTTGTCTGACGAGTTTAATAAGTGCGGGTTTATCTAAAATTGCCATCGAATTTATACTTATCAACCCATTTTGAATAGTACTTAACATTGTCGATATGCTGTAATTGCATATATTTTGCGTCTTCAGTTAGGGGCGGGTCTCTGGAACTTTTTGTACACTGATTTCCCATTGTTGCTTTAGCTAAGCTGTAAGTTGTTATGTAAGCTTCCTTATCACGTGGTACCACAAACCTATACCTTTTCACAGTTTATCTAGAATAACTGCCTACCTATCCTGTTTCCCTGATCTATGACAAAACAGTAACCCCTTTTTTTGTCCCTGATCTGCACATGCAAATCTTCCTGACAAAAAATAGTTCTGCAACTAGTCCTTGATCTTAAAACAGAAATAAGGTAATTCCTCCTTACCTGACCCTCCGTGAGTTGATCCACCGGATCGTTGACTCGTCCTCCAATCTCAGATCAGAAACAGTGACTGGCCTCTTTCGAACGACAATTCAGTCGGAGGTCTTTCAAAACAGAAGAGCCGATTTGGCCTCTTCTCCGTACGGGTGCATGCCACCGGGCCCAATTCTGACCTAGGCCTAGAGCGAGAGGTACTTTCCGGTCCGAAGGACCAAACTGTCAGAAGAAAAATATACTTTAAAAATGATAAAAACACGGTAGGTTCAGGTTAAGGCACTTTAATCTTGCAGCAAGGAGACAAAAACGTTCTATTACAGAGTTTGTCTGACTAGAAACAGGAAATACTTTCATTTTTATACATTCACTAACTTGACATAGCCTACCAAGCTGACGTAACAGATTACCACCTTTTTCATCATCACCTGCTGACCATCATTCCCATGAATTTCTGCTGATTTAACAATTTTTATGTGAAACTTCCTGAGGAAAACAACATGACCTTGATTACTACCAGTTAGATACATGTTATGTTACCACTCAAGGTACTATGGCTAATTCAGGCACAATGCTAACAGTTCATTTCTCTAATAATCCTTTGTCTACTTTATCTCTAAGTTATTGCAGCTGCACATGTTCCCATAGTTCAAACAGAGCTGATTGTTTGAAATCATTACATTTACAGAATATAGTATTGTTCATTCATTTGTTCCTGACCTAGCAGATAAGCATCTGCTTCTCAAGTACATTTCCAAAAGGCATAAAAATGAATATTGCTGTGCTAGCAGTTACTAGGTCAGAGGGCATCTTGCAAGTTTCAGAAAGCATACTGCAGTTTTCAAAATGCATCTTTTCAGTCTCATATGAAACTCAATTTATATATATAACACAGTGCATGTAAAATAGAATGAAAAACGTGTTAATTCTACTGACTATTATTTAGCATTAGGCATACACACATTAGTACATATTTTTCTAACTGCACTCTTCAAGAAGAATCTTGATGAGTGGATGGGAAATAAGAAATACACCCCGGGGATCACTTCTGTGGCTCTGCTCGACAGGGGCACAGGAAAATAACTTGCTTGGGTGGCGTAAGCCAGGGAACCTTGTTGGCTAGGCTTACTTAGGCCCTTGGGCTGATAGCCTAGTACCTACCTATGAACCTATACCTACCCACCCACCATCCTTCTTATTGTATATAGCTGATGTGGGTTACAACCATTTGTAAGAACTGGAAAAACCGGAATGAAGTGTAAATGAATGTGTTTATCTTTTAATTACCCAAAGCTGTGTTGAACTAATGCAAAATATCTCAGTTTCTCCTTTATGTGCCAAATCCACATGCCGTAATTCTGATAACGATAATTATTATGTAGTAGCAGCATACACTGGAGGTAGATAATGTAATTTCAAGAAGATCCAAACAAGTCTTAACAGGATGATCAACTGAAACAGACTGGATTATACTGTATGTGGAAACTCTGATCTCATAATTGTTCCTTTTCTCTGTATTGGCAGAATTAATTCAAACTACATTGCTTTCTGTAATTTGTGGACTGCTGGACATTTCATATGATTTCTATACAGGCTTCCTGAGTATCAATAGCTAACTAAACTGCACTTAATCTCCTGAATATCAGTAATGAACCGAACTGAGCTACAGTGACTGCTGTCTTCTCAAAACTGAATTGACTTCTGTATGGAAGGTATCTCTCAAATTACTAAAACCCTGTCAATTTCCTACAAGTTCTTCACTCCTCTTTAACCTTGGTTCCCAACCTTTGTACTATCTAAACAAGTTCTGTTTGTGTACTCAAAATGTTCTGCATATTCTTTTAGCATATTTCATTCTTATTAGTACTTCACTAAAACATTCCTTTCTATTGATACTGCACTTACTGAAATTGCATGTAAAATTTGAAATATAAAATGAACATTTAGGCCTGCTTTAATATGGTTGCATTTTTAGGGCAATACAAAGAGAATGCTGTATTTATGTCTAACAAACTAGATTTAAGCGAAATGCGATCTTACAACTCCTCTTGAGATGCCTGAACAGGGATCTACTTCTGTAGTTACCTCAAAATATGAAATATAAAATGAAAGACTGTATTCGTATAGGATTTATTCTGTCAATATATATATATATATATATATATATATATATATATATATATATGTCCTTGCAACTGTCCCCGAAAGCCCTAAACTGGGATTTGCTTCAATAATTATTTTGTGAATCTATTAATATAGTCTACAAAGAATACTTTAATGATCACCAGAAAGAATATAGCAGCTATAAAATAATTTCTCTTTATCTGGTAAATAAATCTGCATTTTTAATTTTGTCCACTAAGTGTCACTCCAGCATTTATGGCGTGTTAATTAGCTGAAAATTTTCTGAAGTCTCTTCATTTTAATATCTTAATTCAGCTGGATAATTCTTTAACATTCATATCTATAAATTCTATTTTTACACTAAAATATATGTATCTCGAAGCATAATTAATATATACTATATTAACTTAATTCTGTAAATTTTCAGCTAGGTGTATTAACTAATAATCCATATATTTACCTTTTAAATCTCTATGTACTGTGATAATAGAAGTCTGCATTTTAAATTTGTGTCTCAATCATCTTGTAAATATATATATGTGATATAACAGTTCTAAATCCCATGCTTTCTGCATTTCAGATCTGTGCCTTTGCATACCTGTTAGTGTCTTTTTAACTTTCTGTCTCATGTACAATAATCATTATGTAATATGTAATGCATTTTATAACAAATGAAACATGACCTGTCATGCTTTGAGTATCTGGATAACTATTACTATATATATTTTTTAAATAAATATATAACGTATCTTTATAAGCCTATTACAAGTAATTCTGTCACTGTACCCTTAAACCTAATGACTGAATTATGTGTGCTATGATGTAATCCTGCAAGGTCATTTCTGATTACAGATGTTCATAGGTTCATAGGTTCATACTAGGCTATCTGCCCGAGGGCATTTACAAGCCTAGCCCATAGTTTTGTGGCTTACGCCACCCCTTTAGTATGGGGAACTATACCCATTATTTTGCTGTGCCTCTGTTGAGCAGTGACACTGAGGTAATCCCTGGGGTATATCTGCGATCTCCCATCCATTGGTCAAGATTTCTCTTGAACAAGGCCAGCGAGGTGCTCTGCCTCACATATACCGGGATTTTATTCCACAGCATAGGGAGTCTTTGGGTGATGAATCTATCCCTCCAGCACGTCCTATTAATAGCCGTGTCGAGGTTTAAGTCTCCGCCCTTGTGGCTCTGACGGATCTAGATTTTTGAGGTGAAGCATATTCATCAAATCTGGGTTTGACATGGCCTTGTATGTTAGGCAAAGGTCACCTCTGAGCAAGCGTGGCGACTGAATAGAGCTGGAGTTCTTTCAGTCGGGCAGCATAGGACAGATGTTTGAGACCCTTTATCCTTTTGGTGAGGAACTTTTGTGGCCTCTCCAGCTGCTGCAAGTGTCGGGTCAGATACATTCGAATGGGGCATTGTACTCAATCATTGGTCTGATGAGTGATGAGTATAGGGAGACAATGACCTCCCTTGATCTAGATGAGAATCCCTTCATGATAAGGTGGGCAATGTAGAAGGTCTTCCTAACTACTTTAGCTACATGGGTGTCGAATGACAGGCTACTATCAACCTGGGTCCCCAGGTCCCTGATAACTTCTTCTGTGCTCAGTGGATTGCCACCTATTTGGTAGCTAGGGTAACCTTGTTTTTCCCGAAGGGTATGACTATGCATTTTTGGCATTTAACTTTAGGCCATGGCTCTGGCACCAGTTATCCGTTTCTGTGAGACCCTTCTGAAGGATATCTGTGTCAGATGTGTTTTCTACTATGGCGCCCAGTTTGCAGTCATCTGCAAACTTTGTCAGCCATAACCCTCCTGTGTTTGCTTGTACTTGGAAAAGTAGATGCCAAACAAGAGTGGGCCCAGGACTGAGCCCTGTGGTACACCACTTGTGACAGGCTTTGAGTCTGACATGGCGCCAGCAACTCTGACCCTGTGGGTTCTGTCACTCAGCCAGTTTGCAACCCATCTTGTGATGTATGGGTTAACATTTAAGCTGATGAGTTTTTCAATGATACCTGAGTGGGGTATTGTATCGAAGGCCTTCGCCAGATCGAGGTAGGCTGTATGGACTGCCTTTCCTCATCAATGGCTTTGGTGACTGTTTCAAAAGTCAACCAAGTTTAGAAGGCATGATCTGCCTTTGACAAAGCCAAACTGGGATGGATCCAAAGTCTGCAAATTCCTATGTCTTTATTTATGAGGTCCATTATGATCCTCTCCATGGCTTTGCAGATAAGGCTTGTCAAGCTAATGGGCCGGTAATTTCCAGGGTCGGTGGAGGCACCGCCTTTGTGAAGTGGGACCACAGTTGCAGTGCGCCACTCCTGGAGTGCGTATCCAGAGGTAAGACTATGATTAAACAGCTGTCCTAGCTGTGGGTTTAATTCCTCGTTGAGTTTGTGGAGCACACAGCCGGGGACACCATCAGGTCCCATGGATGCTGTGTTTTTTGCTTTGGAGAGAGCAGTTCTCACTTGGGCGTTGGAGATGTTTGGGGGGCTGCAATCGCTTGGTATAGATATCTCTGCATGTTGTAGAAACTGTCTAGTAATACTGTTAAAATGTATTAATATATTCTGAAATCTTATAGAAATTGATCCTAAAGTAAGAACCATTTATACTGAACATCTGAAATGGGTGGGCATAAATGTTATATTCTGGGAATGAACTAAACTGACACTAAATGAATACCTTTTTTGCAGTAGCATCTGAACACAGATAAAAGCATAAGCTGAAATCTGATACTGTTATGCAGTTGCCTGAAAACATAACTTGAAATTAAAATTTGGCTTGAAACACTCCATGTTGTGATGTCACTAATTTGCCTGAATATATTTGTACACCTGTGTATGCAATATACTTGCATTAACTCTAATCTACCTAAATGTGCATCTGTTGTATACACATTTTAACTCTAAACAATAAATTTTTACTGTATGTGCACTGAATAATCTATATAGTAGATTTCATTTATATTAATAGAACACTGAAAAATCAATAATCTTCACTTCTGGCTTTTATGGCCTTCTATCCTTTCTGTTGATAATCCATTTTTTATACTTGACTTGTGCACCACAGCTCTTGCCAAGTTTAAGCCATATTCTGGATTGTCCCAGTCACTGCTGAGGTACTGGAGAAGCCACCCTAATATCTGTCAGGTCTGTCAGTGTCTATATTCAGTCTCTATTACAAATGATTTGGCTTCCAGACCTATCCTCATATCCCTGCGACAAGGCTGTGGGCAGAATATTGTGAACCTTTAATAAACATAAAACTTAATAAACATGTCCTTCCGGCATATTATCTGAAAACAAAAAAAAGCAGTATCAGGTGTTTAAAATTACATTTGCAGCTTTGACAATTATAAACTGATAGTATTGTTTGTGCCCTGACTTTATATACAGTTCTCTTGCCTGAAATGAACATATGTTGCTAATAAATACATTCTTCTAGATTTGTCAACAAACTAATAATATACTATAGTGAAATAAAAAGGCTGTACCTTCATTACTGAATCAAATGGAAAACTCGGTGATATTTTTCCCTGTGTGGTAAACTCAAATGAAACTAAAGTGATAATCTGACACTGTATTAATTCTTCAACATTTTTTTGCATTTCTACACCTTTATAAAATTAATCTTAAGTAATGATTTTTTTTTTCACTCAGACTGTAACTTATACAAAATAATTTCTTCAGTGTGCAGTTCTCTGTCCACTGACTTACATATATCTGTTCTTTCAGCTGACATCATTTAACTCTTTCAGTACTTCTGAATGCTGCAAGGGTTTATCATCACCATACTTCTCAACCTCTTAGATCAACAAATATGGGCAAAGCCCCAAATAATGTGGGTCAAAGGCCCAAAAATGGGGACACTTTTTAAATATTGCTCTTGCAAACTTAGACAGTTGATAGTATCACAGGTTTTGCATTAGCATGAATTTTCTGAAGGATATAAAGTCTGAAACTGAAATGTCTGCCATTAATTTCTGACTTTATTCCTCAATGTTTTGCTAGTGATTTCCCAGAAAACCACAATTTTATGAGAGACAGGCCAAAAATATGAGGCAAAAATCTGGACATTCTGTGAAAAGCTGGATAGTTGAGAGGTATGATCATCACAGTCTACAATTCTTCCTTGTAATATGAATCTTCAGATAAATATTAAGAATTGTTACTGCATAAAAACTGTCACAAATACTATTAAGTTGATCTTTACCATACTGTTTTATAGCATACAACACTGTCTTTAACTCAGCTTGCTGAGCTTGCCTGTAACCTGATAATTCAGTTATGCAAGTCCTTGTCTCTGGTGTGTTCCGATAAACTGCAATTTTTGCATTAAATGTATAAAATATTGAACTGTATATATATATATATATATATATATATATATATATATATATATATATATGTATATAGATATACACACACACACACACACACACACACACACACACACACACACACACACACACTTACTGATAGACTTGAATTGATTTTACTTTTTTGTCCTTTACAAGTATGTGCAGTTTCCTCTTATAGTAAATTACATTGCATTTTTCCTTAAATAAGATTTGAACGTGTGGCTTTAACGACAAATAGTATTTATCCTGCACTCTTTTCTTGCGTAGGATCTGACCTTTTGGCTTTACTGTTACTTTTAAAAATGTGACATTGACTTTAAATTCTACACTCTGTAAAACTAGCAAAACATAATTTAATATTTGTAAATGCTCTTCTTCTGTCTCTGTAACAAGATGTTATTTATGCATTGCAACACTTTATTGCCATAATTCAGTGGTCTTGACAATGTCTGCTGAAACAAAACAAAAACAAAAAATCATCTGCCAGATATTTAACTGTAAACTATTCCATGAATTTAACTTGACTGCCTTTTCTGGTGTACCATACACATCAAGTGCTACTGCTACTAGAATGTTGAATATGTGCACTAATTTTAGATCTGTCACCTTTTTTCCTTACTGGCTGTAAAGGTGAATTGAATACTATACTACATCTTCTTTTCAGGTCTGTTATTGCTTCTCTGAGAATAAAATACTCTTTCTGAAAGGTGGTAATTTGTCTGTTTTCACTTCAGCAGTGGTAACTGAACCAGAAATTATTTTATCTTTAGCCCATAAATCTGAATATTTCTGTAGTAACTGATTTTTTTTTTATTTCTGTTCATCATCTGTACAATTTACTGTACACAATTTCTTATGTGTCATATGTTTGCACTGCTGAACATTCTGTAGCATTTTTATTTTTTTCCACAAAATCTTGTTACTGAAGACTAAAACATTTGACAGCAATTCCATACCTAGTATGGTACTGACACACTCACAACTGCTCAGTGCTCTAATCTTTGACCCTTCAAATCCTGACAACAATATAACTACACTCATGTCTTCTGGTGGAGGTCTGTTTCTAACTGAAATTGATGCGTCTATATCAATCAGTTCATTGTTCCATAATTCCTTTCCTGTTAACAATGAAATATGCACTTTGTCATTCCTCTAATTTTTAAACAATGACAAATAAATAATCTGGTTCAGTGCTGGAATGCCACATTCTTTATAGATATTCTGAAAATCCACGTCTGTAGAACTAGTAACAGCACTGATGTGAACTGTAGTATTGCGTTTCTTTGTTATTTTGTCCAGAAGAACTATTAACAACATTGACTTGAGCATTCCTTCTTTATTTTGCCATGGAGTCTGTATATCATTTACACCAGTGTTTACTTTACCAAACTGAGCAAAATCTGCACAGTGATCCCTCTTATACCCTCCTCAGTGAAATATTTACACTGGTTTCTGAAAAGAGAAAACTAGAATTTATTAAATTCTGAATATTTGTATTTGAAGTCATGACATTAACATTAACATGAGACACTGAAGTTCCCCGGGATTCATGAACCTTGCGCCAGGCGCCAGCATAGCGTCGGCGTTATAACACCAAATATGGCTGCTGAGCGATTCAGGTATGAATGAATTCCACGTGCACTACCGGCGTGCGCCGGACCGTCTCCGCCTCTGGCGTAGGTATGCAAAACACACTGTGTGTGGTATTGCACCATGCAAATGAAGGCAAATAGCGATCCACGAAGTGGCGCAGGCGTAGCGTAAGGGCACGGCAATGTAAACCAAAAAAAACGGTTTACATTTACCCAAACATGACCGAGGAGTAACGGAAGGCTGTCAAAGTCAGGTATCATACAGGTGCAATATGCCAATGTGGAAAGGCACCGAGAATGTCCAAAGAAAATATGCACAAAATGTAAAAATGACATAAATGGCGCGTCGTAGAAAGAACAGCAGACCCCCCGGATATGTGCACAGAAGTTGCAAAGCAATGAAATAATATGACAATGTCCTAAAAGAGCAGTATAACACACATCAGCTGCACAGCCACCACACACCATAGTATGTATGTAAAGCTTCAACCCCAGCGCAATGGTTGTCAAGGAGTGGTGGCGGTGTTCGCGCCGTAACCATGTATTAGTAGTCAATTCCATGCAAATGAGGCAGATAATAGTGAATCGCAAAAGCGCCGGTGTAAGGATGGAGCAAGCGGCAGCGGTACTACACTGAGGAGTGGCCTACGAGATACATGTCAACCACAGAGGGTGTGCCACCGTAGGAGGAAGGATATTGGAGGTCAGCAAATCTGGGCTGTACAATGCACATCACAGCATCAGGACTGGCGTGTGAGGAAATAGATCGCTGAGAGTACATAATGCGCGCACAGATGCATGTGCACGAGGATGACTACGTTCCCCAAACCAGTCATGTGGCCTCCCGTCAACAACCACGGATATAGGAAGTTAATGCAGAGAATACGAGGAAATGCAGAAGCAGTGTAAACGGAGCCGTAATGAGCAATCAACACCAATCAATCCAGGAAGGGCAAACGGCGGCAGCTGGTAACTCTGCATGCAGACCCCTGCATAACGGAAAGGGAGGCATATGAATGCAAAGATAGTAGGGGATGTAGTAGAAATGCAAAGAGCAAAGAACCGAAATAGCACAGCCAAGTACAGAGGTAGCATAACTGCGGCTGCAGATAAAATGCATCATATGCCATGTGCCTGCAGGATGCAGTAATGTAAGATGCAAAGCCAAGGCAATGCAGGCAACTGTAATGTAACACTAAAGGCAATACCGTTGCAGTAGCAACCGTAAAACAACGGAAATAATCCATGGATACGGCTGCACAGACACACCCAATGACATCACGGGTATACAGCACAACAGTATTAAGTGTGAATGCACACAACACACAGCGATTTCCCAAACGCCGCACCCTAGGGTGTAAACAGACGGGGAACTTTTAATATGTATATGCTGGGTGCCGCTGTGGCGTGATGCATAGGTATGTGGCAGAGACAGACGGAGTTGCGGAGGATGGTGCCGACAACTACCGTAGGCCTCACAGGAGAAGGTGAGTGTTCAGACCAAGGGTGACCTACCAGGGGCTGCGAGACCTGGAGATAGTAGAGCTACAGGGTGGACAGGGACACGTTACAGCAAATAGTGGAGCTGTGCGGCCGCCTGAGAACAAGAGACAACAGAGGGGAGCCCATCCCAGTGGACACAAAGGTATGTGTGAGCTTGCGAATACTGGCTACAGGTACCTTTCAAAGGCCAACCCGGGGACATAATGGGCATCTCACAGGCATCAGCATCCAGGGTACTACACCAGTTCCTGGATGCCATGTTCCACATGCCCATGAGCACATATATTTCCCCAGATCTCAGGAGGAGTTGGCTAGCAATATCGCCGCTTCCACCGTGTGGCACAATACCGGAGGTACTGGGTGCGATAGACTATGCGCACATAGAAATTAAGTCACCACCGGGGAGCAGGGTAGGCGCTACATAAACCGCAAGGGATACCCCTCCATCAATTGCCAGGTGGTGTGCAATGCGCGGGGCATTATCATGGATGTGTGTGCTGGCAGCCCTGGAAGCTACCACGACTCCCATATCTGGCTTGCCACACAGCTGTATCAGGTATTCGCCAGGGGGGACATCACACAAGGTCACCTTGTGGGGGATGCTGGCTACGCACTGGAGCCGTGGTTGATGACACCCATCAGAAATGCACACACACACATGCAAGAACGCCATAATGAGGCACACGCACAAACAAGAATAATCATAGGCGTGTGTTTGGGATGTTGAAATCACGGTTCGGTGCTTGGATACATCCGGTGGAGCCTTGCAGTACTCTCCAGGCACAAGTGCCCACATATTCATAGTATGTTGTATGCTACACAATATGATTCTGCGGAAACAGCTGCTGCAGGGACATAATGCTGGAGGGCCACCAAGCCCGCCACAACTGCCAGGGCAAGCACAGGCACAGGGCGTTCAGCGCCATGGACACACTGAGCCAGCCCCAGTAGGTAGACAGAGGCGTACCCAATATGCCTACGCCCTGGCATAGCACATACTTTGACAGTGTAGGCCCCATGGACTGACACCTCCTGACCTGCACACACAGTAAAATGGACGCCACACAAACATGTCCGCCCGTAATGTGTACCGTATGTGCGGACGTATGTGTGACTCCAACAAAGGCACCGCCCAAACACTGCACACCCAATAGCCAGCAGAGCATGGAACGCCAACACCTCACCGCATGCCGGTTCCACAGCACACGGCGTAGCCGTATGCTGCCACTATCGCCGCAAGTCGACCACAAATGTACTCATGTGCATACACAGATACGGAAATAGATATCAGTACACATGTAGAAATATATGTACGCATACACAGATATAAAGTACAACAGGGTAATATGGAACCCAGGGATGCAAGTTCACAGATAAGTAAGGCCTTGAAATCTCCACATAGTAAACATAGTGACCGACAACCCGATCATCCGGGAGGGTGGGCAGAGCAGGTAACGCCAGCCATGGAAATGTCAACCTGCATCAATACATATCCGCGTGTCGGGATGATCACCAGTCCACGGTACAGTAACGGGATATGTGCGTGTCATATCCATAGGATATGAGTGCGGAGATATACGCCACCGCCGGCGATGCCAGCGTAGGTATTGTGTTCAACCGTCGGTGCGGCGGCAAGCATACCAGTGAAGTGTGCGACATTATGAGGCATTACCTCATTTGGGGTGTAAAACAGTTCATGTTCCTCGCAGTTCCTCAAAGTTCCACATTGAAAATGTCTGTCAAACATCCATTGTTAGGAATGTATATAAATGACATCCTGGTAAATAGAATTTAATCATAGTAATTCATTAAAGGTTCTTCACTGTAAGTAAATCAGCATGTCATAATCATCCTATGACCTACCTAGCTGAAGTTGTCACTATGCCATTACTATGTGTTCCACATTATGCCCATTTGTTTCACATTACTAATGTGTGTGTCCCTCAGTTTGGAAATAGAAGGTTGAGAGCCATGGCGGCAATATGTGTATGTGTGAGGTGAGGTTGTCGTGTGTTCCGCTGTGTGTGTGTAATGTGTGTGCCACTGTGAAATGTGTATGTAGATGACATGTCACAGGCGGAGTGTAATAACATCCGTAGGCATACAGTACAGGAACCATAGGCGTATGTACAGCAGTACCCACAAAGTAGTACTGACATCTCCTCAGTGGCTATGCACGTGGCGATGTAAAACGATGCAAAGCGGAAATGTCCCAGAATGTACCACAGGGACATAGCCAACAGGAGATGCAAAGGACGCATGTACAAACCATGACCGTATGTATGGCGGCCATAAGGTAGACTCAACACGATCCGTCGACAGCGTTACACAGCATCAGGCATGTATGGCGAAAATCGAATGTGCTATCCGGCACGATCGTGAACACTTACGGTCCGTAAATACCGCTGTGTGTTCCACGACCGTTAAGTAAGCAAGCGGCACACGAATAGGAGGCTACCGGTAGCATACAGGCCGTCCCAAGTATAGGACCACAATCACCGTAACTATCAGTGAGAAAATGCCAATGGATAGTAGGCACGGACGAACATCCGCAGATATATAACCCGATGTGAAGGAGGAATACGTGCAGGAAGCACACATGCAGGCGATACCGACACCACACGACATCAACAAAACAAACATTCCCGGAACAACAGACAGGTAACCTGCAGCTCCCCAAGCAGGGATGGAGCACAAACACAAGCATATCTTGTATGTATAAATGCAAGACTCACACCCCGTACCCGTCTCCCACTTCCGCAGATATACCACATCGCACATATCAAAGGGATAACAGCTAAAACCGTAGCAAAAACATACAGGCAGTCAATGACAGCGGCATACCCACAACAATCCGCGTGGGAAACAGTAGCAGCAGCTGATGCATCCGTGCATCCGTTGTGTACAGGAATATAACAGCTATGTTACACATCTGAATGCACAATGCCATCGACAGACGCCGCCAGGACACGGAGACCCACATGTCGAACAGAATTCCATACCCAACACACACAATCCACGGCTAACACCACAGCGAAATGTACCTGACACCACACATAGCGGATGCAGTCACACAAACATGATACAATACATACCATCCTCACGAAGGTATTGCAAATAACCAACGGCCACACGAGGAATGAACCATGGCCTAGTGCCGTGGCGTAACGTCTGAAAGGAGGGATCACCGGTGATATCGCATAAGTACACACCGAGGAATAGCTATTGGCGTGATTAACCCACATGCCTCAGGTGACGGCGAATATGAGGAAGACTCCCTGGATATGCAAAGCGTATGTGCATGCCGAACAAATACCGAATACAAAAGGAGGAGTAGCAAGGAAGTACTGGCGAATACAGAACCAAAGGCCAGAAAGGTATGTCGAACCCACGACATGTACTGTTGTGTAACGCATGATCGTATGGCGAATCTGTACAGTATGTGAGCGGTGTGTGTAGGTAAAGATACCTGTCCATCAGGCAGAGAGTGGTGAAAGTTGGTTATGTAATGCTAAGCCACGCAGCATACCAGCGACTGTGGACAGCGTGTGCAGCAGTGGGACATCATGTACACACCTGGGATAACCCCAGGTTAGGCCTGCCACCTTTTCAAATGGCCAAAGTGGGACATTTTCGGGACACACATCAGATGTTACAGGTGGACACATACCCATGGTCAGTACAAAGGGTAGAACTGTACTCTTTTGCCTAAATAAAGCGTAGTCTTGTAGCAGTTTAGTTGCTTATTGTGTGTCTTGTAACATTTAGGAATTTACATACATAAATAACTATGTTATGCAACTCTTACATAAAAATGGGACATAATTATGTCCTACAATCTCAGGACATTTGCCATTTGTAATATGTTTTGTCAGGACACAACTGCCCAAGAGGGACTGTCCCTTGCAAAGTGGCACAGGTGGTAACCCTACCCCAGGTCTGCCATAGGGGTTTCAAACACAGAACAATGCCACCACCCACGCTGATGCTGGCAGTGGATATCCAACAATGAAGTGCCACAGCAGGGGATAGGACATGTATGTATAGTGTCACAGCACACATGTGCATGGGCATATACCGTCGATGTCATACGGAATGTGTGCACGTGCACGTATCCCACGCAGTAGGGGTGACTATGTCAATTATGTGTAATGCAAAGCTGTCATGATGGATATGTTCAGAAATCATAGACAGTATCACAGGCATAGCATGCATGATGGAGGGATGGCCTAATGTTATGTACATAAACAAGATATGTATGGCCTGCACATATGGGACAATGTAGTAGCAGAATAGTTACCCGAAATGGAGGGAACAGCAAGTAACCATGTCCAAGCGTTCCGTAGCAGGTGCAATGTGTGTCACAATGATGTCCAGCAGGGCCGTGTGTAAACACGTGTGCAATGTACACAGTAGTGACAACCCCATGGTAGTGTCCACTGAGCGGCAGAAGTGGATGTCAACTGTTATGTCTATACAATGCGTCCGCTGTGGTGGTACCATGGGTCTGTGTCACCCTACCAGCAAGGGAGCTATCACATGACTAGTGACACAGTGTGCCCCGTGGGATGTGCACAGAACCTATGTCCCACAGCACGGTGTGTGTCCAGTCTGTGGATGTCACACAGGCGCCGGGCCGAGCAATGTGACATGAGTGCACACACGCAGGACTGCTCCTCCCACCCTGCCCACTGCAAGCGCCATGTAGGAGTACTACATGCATCAGTACTCACGGAGAACATGGCCCATGGCAGAGTAGATTACACCCCTGTGTTAGTGGCATGCAGGTGAGTACAGATGTGTTACATGACTGTCATTTGCATATGTAAACTGTCTGAGCCGGGTAGAGATCACAGCATGACTATACTGAGACATGTAACGTTGTATCCATTGTGTAAGGTACACCACACATGTGTTATTGTAACACTGCCCGCGTGTACATGTGTGTATGGCACAGGTACAAGGGCACCCAAGGTATCATCTAGACATACGGTCCAGAAATGCGTGGTCCTGCACATGTGTACCCGCCATGGTGAAATATGGCAACCACAGCACCATGTGGGGCATGTGTGTGTACATCAACCATGTACAACGTGATATGCCTGTATAGGGACAGTATCCATGTGATACACACCGCATGACTGACAGTATGCAAAGGTGATGTGTATGCACTATGTGTGATGTAACTGATGCAATGATATCTACATGATATATCTGCCACACTGACACCTGTATGGGTGTTAGCAATATGAGTAGGATGAGCTAGAATGCTGCCAGGTATGTAGATGTGGTATATGTAGGCATGGACAATACTGTGTGACAGCAGGTAGTGTATGTATGCATATACTGAGCATGAGGGGCCACATGTCTGAGGACTGTGCAATGTCACGTCCGTGACTTGTTGTAGTTAGCATGATATGCCTGCACCACTGTGTGACCTGTACAGGAGGCACATGGCGTAACATCCCGAGACATAAGTGCGATGTGATGCTGGATGTGTACATTGGCAATAGCATAAAGTGGAATGGTGCTGAAGGGCAAAGAGCGGATCATGTCTGATGTGATACCCTCTGTACCACCCCAACCACCCATGCAATAGTATGACAGGTGGCCAGCATGGGATGTGGTGTGCTGTGGCACATAAGCCCAACAAGGGTGCCAGTAAAGGCATGCAGGTAGTCAATGAGTGTGTGAAGCATGTATGTCAAGATGTGGCCCAGTGCCATACTGAATGGCCCAGTCATGGGTGTAGAAATGCAGCCCCATACGTGCAATGCAGTACCACCCATGTGTAGTGTGATAGATGTGGTAGTGTGGTGGTCAGGGTACACAACATACATGAATGGGCTAGCAGTCACTGCAGTGTGCTGCTGCAGAGACATGTAACAGCCAGGTTGGCGGGATACAACAACTATGGCGATTTGAGGTGACATTGGGACTGTGTTCCCGGACATAACATGTGCATGGCAGTACTATGTATGTGTCCACAGGGTTAATACAATGTCCAGCCAAGGATTGGAACCCTGTAGTGAGTGAGAGTGTGTAGTGTTGGTAGGTACCCCATTGGCAGGCACGATGCCAGCAACATCTGTGTTGGCAATGCCTGCATGACTGTGGTATGCCGCATTGAATGTGGATGTAGTCAAACAGCAGAGACATACCACCACACTGCGTGAGGGCCCACACTGCAATGTCTGGCAGTCATGTGTAGGTAGCTAGCTGTGGCGTATGTCATGCACCATGAGGACACACCATGACTGTCAAGTGACACACCACACACAGGTGAACATAACTACCGTGCAACAGCCTGCACATGTGCCCATACAGCGCGTGTGCATGGAACAGGAATACCACTGTGGCGTCTGTGAAAATGCCAGTACCACCATGTCTCTGTGTGGAATAGCATGGTCCCTACCAGTGTGTAAATGTAGCAGAAGTGCACTGTGATCAGTGTTGGTATAGGCACATAGACTGTCCATCGTACGGGGTGCCATGCCATCAACTACCTCTGTCAGTGGATGTCAGTAATACCGGCTGTAGAGTGTATGTACCATGCATGCTGCTATGGTTGTGTGTTTAGGGTGTGGCTAGCAGGGATGAGAAGCATGGATGTTCAGCAAACAGAGGGGCGATGTGTGTAGGCCTAGCACACAGACACATGGAGGTTTGGTGCATGCCAAGGGTAGTGTAGGTATGGTATGTGTCGTGTAATGTGTCACCCAGCTATCGTACTGCATGGCCAAGCATGTGTGGGTACATGGGAGTCCATACTAGGGAAGGGCGTGTTGCTGTCAATACATAGCAGTAGCAACTGTCCTAGGTGCAATGTACAGTATGCCAACACGACCGGCATGTAACCTGTGGTGTACAGTGTATTCACTGTCGCGTGTCACAATGTGCGTAGCGGTCACGAACATGGGTATCTGAACATGGATTACCTATGATGCAATGTGTCTTGGGAATATACAGTATGTGTGTAAATCACTGCGTGGTGTGGGAACCACCCACCCGTGTGTGTTGCAGTCCAGGTATGTGCCTGGGAGGTATGATCTGTGTACAATCTGGACTGGCAGGTGTGCCGTGTAGGGCATGGAGGCAGGTCCCAGGCACTGCAGATAAATGACATGTGTGCTGTACTGTGTGTGCAGTGCTTGTGTACAGCACAGTGGAGGGTGTAAGCATTGTCACACATCACTGCATGCTGTGCCTACCTGTGACAGCCCTGCGGAGACAGACATGTGACACGCTGCACAGGCAGCATAGCATGTGAAGATGTACATGTGGGCTGCACACCTTAGGCAGATGTCCACAGGTCATGTGTGCCACGGTAGTGTGGTTGAACACGACTATCAGACTGGACAAACACCACATGCCTGCATAACTACAGTATGACCATAGTCAACAGTCCCAGTGACAGAGTAGGCCAATGTACACTATCCCTGCGTGCAGACCACTGGCTACTGGACACCTGGCTAGACACACACCTGGAGGGTTAATTCACCATTGAGCCATCACATGTCCCAGTCCATGTGGGCGTACAATGTCATCACAGGGTGGTCACAATAGCAGGTGGCAAGGCAGACACGGTGTACCAGGTGATGTGTCATGTGTGCATATGTCGAGTAGCACAGCCGTTCACATGTCTGCAACATACTGGTGCACGATGTATACTGTTACATGATGAATGGAACTGCACTGTCATCCACTACAGGGCCATCTGACACAGGTGTGTTGTGACTGATGTAACCCATGTTTGCACAGGATACACACTGCTGTTGTAGGCAGCCATGCTGGTGGCTACCAGTGATATATGCAGTGGTCATACAGACATACCGTACACAGTGTTCATGCAGGAATGTCCATTGTAGTGGACGATGTGCTGCTATGTGAATGTAGGTGTGTGTTGTGAATGTTACACATCCAGAAGACACCATCTGGTGCAGTCATGGTTGTCAACACCAGTACACACATCCACAGCAGTCAGAACCCAGTCCTGACAATGTGTGTCAGTCACCCTCGTACTGTGTGACATATGTGCACATGGCGGAACACCTCCCACTGTCATCTAAGCTGGCTACATGATGGCTGGAATGTGCTGTAGAAATGTACAATGCTGGTAGCCCAATGAAGTACCTGGAATCAGACACAGTGCAGCTATGTCAGCCATGTAAACCATGCACAACAATGACCGTCCAACAGACACAAACAATGCATTGACACATGGAACATGTGCACATGACAACACCCAATGAGGTATGTTGCACATATTGATGTACAATTGTCATCTATGGCCATAGCATGGATGCAGACACACATAC
Organism: Protopterus annectens; assembly: GCF_019279795.1. Lineage (NCBI taxonomy): Eukaryota > Metazoa > Chordata > Ceratodontiformes > Protopteridae > Protopterus > Protopterus annectens. The sequence goes on along the minus strand of NC_056731.1, from coordinate 616,319,535 downwards.
TCCACAGGTAGTACCATGTGATGTAGGTAGAGGGGCATTGCTCGTGTACATGTCACAGTAGCTGTACACACACATGTCCTGCATAGCCGTCATGTAGGGGTAGCTGTGGTATGTGACTACTGGACATGCCGTACAAATGACCATGTCCCACAGGAGATGTGCTATGTGTGTACCACATGTGACGTGCTGACAACAAGCTGCGATGTGTACGGCCGCTGGTGTACCTGTGTGACATTGTCTGTGATGGGTGCAAAGGCATATAGTATCGTATTGCATGCACACAAGCCCCACATAGGTCCATAGCCTGTACATACAAGACAAGGAGTGTGTGGGATGATAGCAACCCACAGGAGGAGATGGGTATGGCTGGCAGGCCACAGCCACATGTGTGTGTGCGGTGTTCACGTCCACCACACATGACCATCTGAGAGGCTAGTGTTACAGCTGTACAGGGTTGCATGCATATATGTTCAGCAACATCCCTGTGTGTCCCACCACTGGCCCGTGGACCGATGGACACCAACCATATGTGCAGATATGACATGTGCACAGCACATCACAGATGCCTACTGTAGAACAGGCTTACCGTGTAGACATGTGCACAGTAGGTCTGTGCCAGCTGCAGTCAAACATGTAATGTGCGAACCACACCAATAGTCCAGGCCATGCCACAGATGGGCGTGCATGCATCTGTGTATGTATGGCTGTGAATGTCTCGGCATAGCAATATAGCTGTGTCACCGTTGTGAACAACAATATGAATGTGTCATATGTGTGAGGGGTGCGTCATCGCATATGGTCTGATCGGCGATACCATCAGTGACCCTGCTATGTGAACATCCCTGTCCCCATACATGGATACCTATGCTGTGCCCAACACCACATTCACAGAGGGAGGGATGGCGGTGTGTAGTGCAGCAGCAGACATGGGGGTGGCAGCAGGCACTGGATGTACACATATGTGGTACCCACATCAGTGCAGGCAACCATCCATGTGCGCGGGATAGCGGTGTGTGTCCACATACAGCACTGTGTTGATCAATATCCCAGCACATAGCACCTGCCAGGTTTACAGTGTATGCATGGATGTGTGATACCTGCATGCACCAGACACACCCTCAGCAAGCTGCGTGCAGCATACCTCGCTTGAGGCCAGTGTCCACACCATGGCGATAGACATGTTGAATGTCCATATACACATAGCACTGACATATGGAATGGACAGCCACCCTGCCAATATCGTAAACCCCAGGTGGATCACAACCCAGTGCCATGTATGTGGCATACCCTGCCATACCATGCAGACCTGCCCAGCAAGGCTGCATGAGCTATCCTGTCCTACATGGTGCAATGGACAAAGGCACTCTCACTATCAACCATACACAGCAGTAATGTGGCGGTGATGCACCCTGTGGTGTCACAGGTGCTGTGTGATGCTTTGGACAATGTGTGTGTGTACATGCTATGCATGGCCTGTCCTGCTAATGTGTCATGGTTACACATTGCCCTATGTCTATCACATGTGCAACACAGGTGAGCTGTGGCAAGTTGTCCGACACCCGTACAGTGCTGTGTGGATGTACATGGCACGACACATGCATGTGCAGGTGTCCATGTGTATGTGTACAGTGCCACTGCTGGCGTTCACAATGGCTACAGTAGTGATGTGTACTGACATATACACAGCGTCCAGGTGAACAGCAGCACCGCCGTCACATGGGGACCTATGCCAGTGATTTGGACACAGGTGCAGCCAGGTACACATGTCCACAGCTGGCTAACATCTACATGGTGCGTGTACAGTGTGATGGGGTGGCAAACAGATATGATGTGACACACACTGCTCAATGGTGTGAAGCCAACACATCGGCTGTGTCACTGCCACGATGCCTTTCACAGATTACTGTGCAGATGTCGTACTTGTCATAGCAATGTATCTCCAACAGTATGCCAGCACAGCAGTGTAAATGTGACCTGCCACCATCATTATGTCTTACAGATAATGCCACGATCGGCTTCCTGCATTCAGTGGACAGGAGGAGGAGGTGATCATACCATACCTCCATAGTAATTATAACATGTTATTTAGTCATGTGCCACAGCAGGCACAGGAGCGACAGGAGATGTGGGAGGAGATGTGCAGGAGGGTGAACAGCCTGGGCGGATACAACCGCACTTATCAGCAGATCCGCAGGCACTGCACAGACCTGATCCGGCATGCAAAACAGCGTGCGCTGCAATCGCCAGACAACAGCGTGGGACAGGTGGTGGGCCACCAACCCAGCCCCACTCACAGCCACGGAGGAGCTCCTGGCCAGTCTGGGGACACCCGCGGAACAACACGCAGAAACCCATGTGTCCATCGTGGAGGTGGGTGTCTCCCGAACTATGAGCTTGGAGCTGCATGGTAAGTCAGGGTTGCATGTTTGTATGATAAGTGGCGTGGGGGTGGGTGTCATAGTACAACACATAATATAGCCATACATGCCAGGTATAGGGCCACACAAGTCGCATACTACAGTATGCTATGTTGTGTTAGCAGTCTTGTGCATAGCACATGCTAACTCACAGGCATGATGTGACATGCACACTGCTGACTGTGGCGATAGTAATGGATAATGTGTATACCTTTGTGTCATCCCTTTACAGGTGCGTCTGGCGTGTCGCAAAACACAAGGGTCTGTTGCAGGTAAGTCTGTTGCTAGTCAAAGGCATGATATGGTGTATTGATATTCCCCATGTGTCCAGGCATGACATGCACACCTGTGTGTGCCCCAGTCACGGTATACAGGTTGCACCACCGACACACACACCACCCATGTACAGTAGATACAACCGTTAGCGTAGAGTGGCATGACACCACACGACCAATTGGTGTGTCACGTGCATTCAGCTATGCATACAATGGTGTAGGTGTTCCACAATGGCTGCATGTGTAGTATGCATCGGTATGCCTCTGCAGTATGCACACAGTACCACATAGTGAGCTGTGATCTTGCCAGAGCACAGGTGTTACCAATGTGACCTATGCCCCTGCATCGGGTGCACCGCGTTGTGACATGGCACATGCCATGTCCCATGCCGTGGATGTCTGGCTGCAACATTGTCACACCATGACATGACCTATGCCGCGACATAGCAGACATCCACACTGTCTGCATATCTGTAGGGAATGTGACACCTTACACTACTATGGTTGTATGTCACATGGGCCACCACAGGGCCATGTGCACGATGTCCACCACACACAATTGTCAATGACCCAGACAGACAAGGCCATGGTCGATACCTACAGGCATGTTGCCACACAGTACATCCACAGTGGGTAGTCACCGTTGCACCCTGTACACACATAGTGGGCTCATCACTGTAGTGGCCCCCCTGGACATCCGATGTAGTACACCACTGACATGGAATGCCTCTCCACAGCTACCACAGGTGCCTCCAATATCCACCACATATGTGCTGCTGGCGGCTTAACTGACTGACAGACATGGCAATGTAATGCGTCCAGGTCACGCATCACACAGAAACATAACTGTGTCCTGCTACTGTGCAGTGGCACAGTGCCCGCCTCCACACTGTACAGCTATGTACACAGCTCACACCAACCGCACCTGCACAGACATCCCTGTTACCCATACAGTGTATCTGTAGACTGTACACATAACACTGCACCATGACAGCCATTGTGATGTGGTGCATGCGGTGGGACACCATCGTCACATGTCCACATGATACCACACATGTTTGCGGTGTACATGACATAGTGTCGGCAGACATGTGTACTGTCAGCTTCGCCCGTGGCCACCGCGGTGTATCCGGTGATGCATGCAAACTACCATGAATGTGTGTACTGCATGCCTACTAAAAGACACCTGCCTGTTGTACTGTTCCCACCAGGGCAGTGTGCATACTGCCACTAGGAATGTGTGGTCTACATTCACTGGTCTGTGGCGTGTGAATGCTGCATGCCACCTGCAATATCACATGCATGATGTCTGTGTGTGTGTGTGTGTGTGTGTGTGTGTGTGTGTGTGTGTGTGTGTGTATTGTAACTGGCGGTTCGCTGTTGTATTGACAGGTGCTGTAGGTGAGTTCCCTCCTGCGGTCAAGCTGATGCTAGTGTCCCCACAGATACTAGTGGTGATGACCATGTGCATGAGGCACAGGCAGGGTCGTCACAGGCACACACTGTGCCAATGGATAACATCACACTTACGTCCCCTTCATCCCTGAACACGGTTCGGATGCCGACACATACCCCAACACCGTTGCCCATAGATGACGGTCAGTCAGCGTCTGTTGGCAGCGAGCAGGAATGTGTGGTGGCTGCAGAAGGTGTGGTTACACCGCGATGTTGCCAGTGTAATGACTGGTGCAGTGCCGCAGGCATGTGGCAGGTGCTGCTCGTGGGGAGCACCGCTAGACATACACCTGCCGTACAGGGTGCAGCAGCTGGTATAACCAGGCGCATGTTCCAGACTGTAATGGCGGCGCAGGCGCGTGCGAGCGGCAGAACCAGGAAGGGCAGAGGCTGCAGAGGTCTGCAATCCGTTCCTTGAATGACAACATCCAGGCATTGGCGAATGCCCAACAGCATCTTGCCGATGTTCTGGATAGGAGATTGGGTGAGATGGCTGGTATCCTCGACCGAGGCATGGCCATCCTTGCGCGTGGGCTGTCCGTGCAGGAACACCAGGTAGGGGTGAGGCATAGGGCGCGTGGGCGTAGGCCAGCAACACCACTTGGTGCAGGTCAGCGTGTGCGTGCCACCTCCCATGCCCACCCACCCAGTGCTGGTAGCAGCAGCAGTGCAGCTGCTACTACACCGACCACACCAGGACAGAGCAGGCCGCGTGGGCGTGGCCCTGGATGGCCCCGGCGTGGAGCGCGTTTCCAGCGGACATGTGACATCGGAGAGTGGACTGTCTGTACCTACACCGGTCGTGCCCGTGCGACCCCAGGCAGGCCGGGTCGCGTCGCGGCGAAGCGGACACAGTGAGCGTAACACCTGCACTGTACAGTCTGGGGCTGCCAAGCATACCCGTGTAGGCATCACAGATTAGTGAACTGTGTACACACAAACCCACACACAGCAAACACGACTGTAGGGCTCCACCACACCCACATGCAATGTACACAGTCATGCCCAGTCAATGCACAGGCCCTTACACACACACATGATGTCATCCATTGGTACAGCCTATGCCTGTGGCACACATATCACCCTGTGCATATGATGAAGTCTCTGCCACATAACTGTGAGCTACACCATCAGTGCATGGTTATGCAAACATATTCTGATGCACAGGGTGGACAAGATAGTGAGAGGTGTATGTGATACCTGTGTCCGCATAGTACGTGATGTGTATGTTGTGGTGTGTGTGTATGGCTGGTGACAGGTGTGTATGTGATGTGGGTTGTGCACTGACATCATGCAGCAGACATACCATGCAGGACAGGTGCAGCATTCATTGTTCTGTGTACACAGTATGTGTGGTGGTTACATGTGTAGCACCATGTTGGTTCAGTTAACCCGTATGACAATGATGGTGTACTTGCATGTGCCTACTGGGAGCACTGTAATTAGTCCCCCATGCGTAGTTGTGGGGTACCCTGAGCATGTCTGGCAACATCAGCATAGCACAGGTACCGCTTTCGGCATGGACCCTACATAGGAACATAGGCACATGTACATAACAGGGTATGTGCCCTATGACATGTGTGGACCTAAGCGTGACCGTGTGTGGCTGCTAACACCCCTCAGGATGGGGATGCCACATCCATCAGTCCCCAGTCCCTCGTCCAGCACTGACACACAGATGATGCCTGGCGCATAACTATATCCACACATCCACACCTCATTATTAGTCCTGGGCGAAGGCAATCAGTGCCTTTCCTTCACATGGGCTGGCACTCCTCACGTGTTGTAGGGGTCTCCGGCCATTGACCCTGTTCCCCAGCCGTCACACTCATCTTTGTGGTGATGTGTGTGACAGTCGCTTCTGTGCCCGTGTTTGCCTGGAGCCTAGGAAGTGGAATATGCCCATGTCACCCAGGTCAGACATGGCCGTGTATGCCAGGCACAGATCACCACAGAGCAGATGTGCTGTGAAGGTTTACAGCTGGAGTCCCCTTGGTCGTGCAGCTTGTGACACATGTCCTAGCACCGTCATCCCGCCTTGTGTAGCGTTTGCGGTCCTTCCAAGTGCTGCAGGCGTCTGGTTAGCTACAGGCCAGATGTGCCAATGCGCAGTCATTGCTCTGGTGTGTGATGTGTACAGGGGTACAATGAACACCCCTGATGTCGATGCGATTCCTTCAAGACCAGGAGGCCACAGTGGAATGTCTTCACACCCACATTGCCATTGTGTGTGTTGACAGATGTTAACGACAGGTGTCGTAGCCATTTCCATGAACATGTCCACCATCTGGAATGGCTTACCACCTACATGTGACATTGGGCGAACATGTCCTTCACACTGGGTAGGTCTGCACCTTCTCTGGCATGTAGTAGCAGGCCATGGCTCTGGCACCAGTTATCCATGTCTATGGCGCCCTAGGTGGATGTCCGTGTCACATGGGGTGTTGGGTATGGTGGCGGTGCGGAGTAATCTGCAAACCTTGTCTGCCACAATCCCCCCATGGTTACATGCACATTGCAAGGTCGAATGCCATATGGCAGGGGCCCCAGACCCGGGCCCTGTGGGCCTCCACTGGAGACCAGATATGAGTGTGACAAGGCACCAGGAACACCAACCCTGTGTGGTGTGACCTCCAACCTTTCTGAGAAGCATCGGGTGACATATGTCCACACATGTATGCTGGCGAGCCTTTCCATGAGTCCCATGTGTAGTGTGCTCTGAACGCCCCCACCAGGTCATGGTACTGTGTGCAAACCCACGTATCCCCATCAATGGCCTTGGTGACCACTCCAGACAGGACGAGCAGGTTCGGGAGGCAGGATCCGCCCTTGACTATGTTGTTGTGGGTATGTTCGGTATTGGCTGTACACGCTGTCTGTATCCATGGGCACCTGTATGGACCTCCCACAGCTTTGCAGACAAGGCTTGTCAAGCGGATAGGATGTGGCTGTCTACAGTCCATAAGAGCACTACCCTGGCATAGTGGGACCACAGATGCCATATGACGTCCATTGGGGACATAGCCCATAGTAAGGCTAACATGACACAGTGGCTGCATGTGTGGGCCGAGGCCCTCAATGAGGATGGGTAGCACACAGCCAGGGACACCATCGGTGCCCAGTGGTGCTGTGTCAACCGCCATACAGATATGGGATCACTCCAGGCCATATGAGATGTTTGGGAGGCTACACTCTGGTGGGATGGATATGTCCCCTCTTGGGGGGGGGGATGTATGCATGGAAGATGTCCGCTGGTTTGCAGACAATGTCTGTGGGTGCAGTGACCATTGTACCATTCTGGACCATTTCCAGCCAAGTCTGTGTGCCACCAACCATGTCCTTACCACAGTTAAGGAAGGCCCTATGGTTGTCTCATGTGCCCTCTGCAGTACCACTCCCTGGCGGCCGTGGATGATTGTATGTGTGGCCGTATGGTGGCTTGTATGAATGGGAGATGGTTTCCCTGGTATTGACATTGCTCTGTCATGTATTAGCTGCAACTGTTGATGTACAGCTAGTCAGTGGCTGCGGTCCACCACACCATGTGCCTACCTGTGGTGGACAAGGTCCTGATGTTATCATGTTTGCCTGTTGCAGACATGCATGTGGGTGCTCAGAGAATGCATTCGTTAGGCGGTTGCCAGTCTGGCCTGGGTTCAACACTGGCATGGAGGACTTGTAGGGTACCACACCGGTCATTATGATGTGTGTGGTTTGTTGTGGAGAGGTCATCACTTAGGTCCCCATGCGGTGTTGGTTACAGGATGTGGATGACCAGTGGATCCACTATACGGTCTGGCATCACCATTGAGGGCTGTACATCCTGTGTGGGGCATATCCTCACCATGTGTGATGGGCAGAACTGTCAGACATCCCCCCAGTATGTATGGTGCATGGCTGTTTAACAGTGGCCAGGTGTGAGAACACCTGTGACCGGTGGCGTAGTGTGTTGTGCCATGGCTGATGTACCCAGTCTATGTATGGGTGGTTCATGTCACCCAATACGGTGCTGTTGTGAGAGCATGCCCACTCACCAGTGTCCTCAGGACATCTGTGCAGGTAGCCTGTGTTTGGGAGGGTTGTCTGTAGCATGCAACAAACTGTAGGCCAGTCCTACACATGGTTAATTGCACCTAGATATTCCCGATGCAGCGGCCATGTCTGTGGCATGGCGGGTTGCTGTTGTGTGGCTGGACACACACGGCGGTCCACATTCCGCCACCCATGCCGTCGCACCATGTGTATGCATGTCTGCTCTGTGCCGACTCTAAGTGTCTGAGCATGCCCAGTAGGCAGCTGTGTAGATAGACACACAGCACAGTGCAAACATGCCGACTGCAGTTATACCCGGGTGCATGCCTGTATCCCCGCATAGCGGCGTCTGTGGCATGGCCAGGTTGCTGTTGTGTGGCTGGACACATGACGGTCCACATTCGCCACCCATGCCGTCGCACCATGTGTATGCATGTCTAAGTGTCTGAGCATGCCCAGTAGGCAGTGATGTACTGATCAGTAGTTACTTGGTATTCCCGATTGCAGCACTAACGTGGTACTGTACGGCGACCTTGGGATGGTAACAGGCTGCGTGACTGCGCACTCTGACCTAACTCCCGATCGGGCGCATTGCCTCTGCAAATGATACCACCCACGTAGGGGTATGCCTCCTGACAGCGCTCTGCTCAGTAAATTCGGTAGCGCGTTCTGTAAATGCTTCGTACTGTAGTGTGTTCATGTAGATAGGCGTAGGTTCGTCTCCCGTCCCTTCCGTGTGTGTGTGTGTGTGTGTGTGTGTGTGTGTGTGTGTGTGTGTGTGTGTGTGTTTCCAGCTGCCTCTGCGAATGAACATGCTTTTAGGCGCTCCATAACACAAATCTTGGCTATTGCCAACTATTGTCTTCGGGTGGCGTCACCAGCCTACAAGTATGCCTCTGACAGCGCTCCCTTCAGTAAACTCCGTGGCAGCGTTCTGTAAATGCTTCATACTGTAGTAAGTTCATGTAGATAGGCGTAGGTTCGTCTCCGTCACTTCCTTGTGTGTGTGTTGCTATCTGCCTCTGCGATTGAACAAGCTTTTAGGCGCTCCATAACACATACCTTGGCTATTGCCAACTATTGTCTTCGGGTGATGTCACCAGCCTACAAGTATGCCTCCGACAGCGCTCTGTTCAGTAAACTTCGGTGGCGTTCTGTAAATGCTTCATAGTGTAGTGAGTTCATGTAGATAGGCGTAGGTTCGTCTCGCGTCCCTTCCGTGTGTGTGTGTGTCTCTGTGTGTGTGTGTTTCCAGCTGCCTCTGCGAATGAACATGCTTTTAGACTCTCCAACACATACCTTGGCTATTGCCAACTATTGTTTTCGGGTGGCGTCACCAGCCTACAAGTATGCCTCTGACAGCGCTCACTTCAGTAAACTTCGGTGGCGCGTTCTGTAAATGCTTCATACTGTAGTAAGGTCATGTAGATAGGCGTGGGTTCGTCTCCGTCCCATCCGTGTGTGTGTGTGTGTGTGTGTGTGTGTTTCCAGCTGCCTCTGCGAATGAACATGCTTTTAGACTCTCCGCAACACATACCTTGGCTATTGCCAACTATTGTTTTCGGGTGGCGTCACCAGCCTACAAGTATGCCTCTGACAGCGCTCACTTCAGTAAACTTCGGTAGCGTTCTGTAAATGCTTCATACTGTAGTAAGGTCATGTAGATAGGCGTAGGTTCGTCTCCGTCCCATCCGTGTGTGTGTGTGTGTGTGTGTGTGTGTGTGTGTGTGTGTTCCAGCTGCCTCTGCGAATGAACATGCTTTTAGACTCTCCAACACATACCTTGGCTATTGCCAACTATTGTCTTCGGGTGGCGTCACCAGCCTACAAGTATGCCTCTGACAGCTCTCTTCAGTAAACTTCGGTAGCGTTCTGTAAATGCTTCATACTGTAGTAGGGTCATGTAGATAGGCGTAGGTTCGTCTCCGTCCCATCCGTGTGTATGTGTGTGTGTGTGTGTTCCCAGCTGCCTCTGCGAATGAACATGCTTTTAGACTCTCCGCAACACATACCTTGGCTATTTCCAACTATTGTCTTCGGGTGGCGTCACCAGCCTACAAGTATGCCTCTGACAGCTCTCTTCAGTAAACTTCGGTAGCGTTCTGTAAATGCTTCATACTGTAGTAGGTTCATGTAGATAGCGTAGGTTCGTCTCCGTCCCTACCGTGTGTGTGTGTGTGTGTGTGTTCCCAGCTGCCTCTGCGAATGAACATGCTTTTAGACTCTCCGCAACACATACATACCGGCTATGCCAACTATTGTCTTCGGTGGCGTCACCAGCCTACAAGTATGGCTCTGACAGCGCTCTCTTCAGTAAACCGGTGGCGCGTTCTGTAAATGCTTCATACTGTAGTGAGTTCATGTAAATAGGCGTAGGTTCATCTCCCGTCCCTTCCGTGTGTGTGTGTGTTTCCGTTGCTTTCGCAAATTCTTCTGAATAAGCAAATTCTTAAACCGTTCACAATCAACAGTGTGATATTTAATATCATGTTAAGACTCACATTGTTGATTGTGAACATTCTTATTTTGCTTTTTCTGCAGGCGTTGTGGAAACAAGAAAGCGTTGCATGTTTTAATTAACTGTTTAAATGTTACGAAGACTTGTGTTGTGTCGAACTACGGGGACTATTCTTGCTGCAGGTTGCTGGTTTGTTTGTGTTTCATAGTACAATATCATGTGTCGTGTGTTCATAGTATGCTTTCTGTGATGTTGACATGTGTGTGTTTCGTTAGCAGTGCGTCTCTGCTTTCTATGCTGTGGCTACATGTTCATTGTTCGCATAGAAAGTGACAAATGGAAGTGTAAGGGTGGACATTTAAAGCCTGGATACTTCCATGTTATGTAATAAGTCTCCACGGGGCAGCGGGTGATAAGCGCATACATGTCTATGAAGTACCTTTGGATACCATATGCGACGTGTCGTGGACGATATGTTTAAGTTGACTGTTCCGTCTACCTATGTGTGACATGGTTTGTGGCCATAGGGTGCCAGCAAGTCTTTCCTGTTCATTGGGTGTTTGCCATGGTCTATTGACATCAATCCTATTAATTCACGAAGGATGTCTTTCATTGGTGTAGCGCCATAGTTTGACCATCGTATGTCATTCCCAGCAGGCGTTGAGATTGTGCCATTGGTATGTTTACACAGGTGACCCATCTGTTCCACTGTATGGGCGTGTGATCCCCATTGATGTGCTGGCAGATTGAGTGCTGTATGCGCGGTATCTGCCCAGCGGTCTGGCTTTGAATGGGGAGTGTCTACTGTAGTCCCTATCTGTATTTCCTGGGTTATGCCTTGCAACAGCTGTGGGATTCCCCCAGGTTTGCAGCTATGGGTGCCATCTTGGCGTCGTTTGTCCATCCATGGGAACTGCCTACTGGACACTAGTATCGGGCTGTAAACATTTCACAGCTGCATTCTCCATTTCCGGTGGATGATCGGCATTATTATTGCGAGTAGCGCATATGCCATGGCCGTCCGCACAGGCGGGACAGCGAATCATCTGCCAATCCACACCGACACCCATTTTGCATACCCACGATCCCATGTCTGCAACCCTCGACAGTACCCTTGCACACCCTTCATGTGTGCGGAAATGGGATGTGAGCATGCGTGTATGGGCGCAGCAGCCTGGGGAGTCCTATTCATATGTCCTGCATTTCATGGGCGGTTGTCATCACCCTTGAAGGCGCTTGTGGTGCATATATCTACCTGTGCGTAGTCACGGCTGTCACCTCTTCGGTTCACACTATGCTGCCCACACTTACTTAGGAGTAATTTTGGGTCCTGCAATGGACACCGATGTGCATATGTAAAGTGTAGAACATGTTGGACTGTGTCCATTCGGCCAGTGGGTGTGACTGGCGCCGTATGTTCCCCAGTCCCGGATGTCTGTCTGCCTACCCATATTATGTAGTGCTACGGAACCCGTGTCCTTCCACAATTTACCCATATGGTGTTACTGTAGTACTGCAGGTTGGCAACTGCTTTAGGTAATCCTCAGAGGTACCATTGTGAACTATCCGCCACTGTATTGTCATTATAACACAGCGGTACATGTAGAACCTATTTATTCATGACAGTATGTTATTTATGTGTGGGAGCATATTTTAACCATAGTATGACCTTCCTAGTTGGCGTTGTTGGTGTGCCATTAATATGTGTTCCACAGGCCGCGTATGTTCCAGAGTGGAAGCGGGTGATCCCCACGTACTTGCTAGCACCTAGGCTGCTGTATGCGCGGGATTATGCGGCAGGATGGATGTCTACGGGGTGTATCTACTGTTGTTTCCATCTGTATGTCCTGTGTTATGCCTTACTACGGCTGTGTGATTCCACCAGGTTTGCTATTATGGGTGTCATCTTGTCCGTACGTTTGTCCATCCTTGGGAAATGCCTACTGGACACTGATGTAGGGCTGAACACATTTCACACCTGCCTTTAGCATTACCCAGTGGATGCTTTGCATCCTTAGTGGGGACTAAGGCGTGCTGTACCCACAGCCCTCCCAGGCGGGACAGCGGATTATCTGCCAAACAACACGAGCCCCATTTTGCATACCCAGGATCCCATGGCTGCAACCCCCGATGCGCATTACACATCCTTCATGTGTGCGGAACTGGGATATGGGCCTTACATGTATGGACACGACAATCTGGGGACCTCTGTTCATATGTCCTGCATGTCATGGACAGGTATCATCAACCTTAAACACGCTGGTGGTGCATATGTCTAGCTGTGCCGTAGTCACGGTTGGTACTCTGATTGGCGATCCCGGTATAAAGGTGTAGGCGCCTTACTTTTGGAGTCCTACAATGGACACCGATGTGCATTTGTAAAGTGTAGAGCGTGTTGGATTGTCACCATCTGGCCAGTGGTATTGACTGCGCTGTATGTTCCCCAATCGTGGATGTCTGCTTGACTACCCATCGTTTGTATTACATGGCCTATCTATATCCACGTGCCAGTAAGCGGAAATACAGCAAACCGTGCGTCCTGCCCATCTTCATAAACGACATTATGGAGCATATATCGGCAAAACAGACAATGTCAAATCGATAGACTCCACAGTGAAAGGATACTGAGCTCTTTCACCTACTAACATGGGGCATCGTCGGATGCGGAATGCATGACATAGCCGTCCCTTATACACTTCCTTCAGAGTCGGTTTAAAGCAAAATAATCAATAAACCTGCTCATAGTTAGGTGGACAGTGCTCCAAGTCTTGATTATAGCGTGACATATACATATCAGTGTTGCATACCTTACTTCATGGAAACAATAATACGGCAACAATGTGTTAATATAAATACAATATTGGTAAATACAATCAGTATCTTGAAACATAGTTGATAATTGTTGTGAGTGCACCTTAGAATGTAGTGTGTTGATCAGGATATTGTATATCAATGTGTATAATTGTAGCATTACGATAACAAAGCATGGAATCAATAAGTACTATTTAAGCATATATTTTACAATTATGAATGTAAATGTGTGGAGGAGACATCCTTAACCTTCCCTGGTTCCACTGGATCACACTGCGCACACTTTCGCATGTCGGATTGTGGGTTCTGCGCGGCGCACATGCATATCCGTAGTCCATTTATATATGTTTACTGTGTCTGTGTGGTTACGTGTTTTGCGTTAGTTGTGACTATTCGGTAACATATGTCTGATCCGGTTGGCGGGCGTGTGCAGAAAGCACTTACAGCTTTATATATGTAACAGTCTTTGCAGCATGGGCGCATTACGTGCGTTCACATCTATATGTTCTATAGTCGTAATTCAAGCGTGACTGCATTCCGTTTGCGGTTACTGTGACCAGTACCGTTAGCTGTTCGTTGTCATTAATATGCATACCCATGGTACCTATGTACATTTACATATCCCCGCACTCACGCGCGTCACAGGCATCCATTCTCCTGCTGGGAAAGGTGCGGTACTGCATGTTGAACATTCCTAATTCCCCTCGCTCATGGCCCAGGATGCATATGTCGTCACCGCAGGGCTGTTCAGATGACAGGTGCTTATATCCCCTCATACAGGCCTTGATTGTCAGGGTGTTGCTGTGGTGCTTTGGGTTTGGTCTTGTCCGCCCACTATGCGGAACTGCCCTGACCCTGTCTGAATGTTAGATGAGTCACATGGGCACGTTTTGTCCGTGTCTATGGTACCATCTCACCGCCCCCAATTATTACGTAACCGTGTGATCGATTGGCGGTGTACCCGTTGTAGATCTTGTTATACTAATTGCACGCGGTCTGGTCGAGCGGACCTATTTCCATTACTAACCCTCGGTATGTATGGCCTGTCGTGCTTAATATTACAAGGGTTTACCATTGCGTGGCGACTTTCACTGAGCCACAGACATGTCCGTTGCTTGGTTTGGGCGGTTCGCTGTGCTACACACATTTAACATGGCGGAACAGGTTGAACAGCTCAGCCACGAGGACATCGGGTTCCCGTCGCTGTTTAGTATTGAATCGCTATGTGGAGTTTGTTTCACAAAGCGAGACAATGTCGACATTGTTAACGGACATCTCGCGCGATGCGTCCGCACCGCCATGGTGGCGTATGTCTGCGTTTGGGCGGCGGACAGGCATTATGCTGTGCCATTATGTCTGGGGATATATGCTTTCTTGACATAGATGATATGCCATACTAGCAATGGCCTGCGTCTGGGTGTGGGTACTGCTGCATTACCCACGGGAAGAGTGGCCTTAGGTTAAGTGGTGCCCTAGGCAGAAGTTGCCACCGATACATCACCGCTACCCCCTCCTGGTCTACCTACACCAAATAGAGTCTGGAAAGATGCCCGGTAGAGCAGCGCCCTAGGCGGCTACCTACTTGGCCTATGCCTAAGGCGGCTATGTGTGTGGTCCCTCGGGCATCGGACTCGAGCAGCCCGTCTGCCGTGGGTATGTCCAGCATTACCCACATCCAGCCCCAAGGCAGTCAACACAGCATCCATGGGTCCAGATGGTGTCCCAGCTGTGTACTCCAGGAACTCTATGGAAATAAACACACTTAGGACAGCTGTTTAATCTTAGCCTCACCTCAGGATACGTACCGAGTAGTAGCACAAGGCGACTGTAGTCACACTCCACATAGATGGTGCCTCCACTGACCCTGGTTATTACCATACCATTAGTTTGACAAGCCTTATCTGCAAAGCCATGGAGATGGATCATAATGGAACACATAGATAAAGACATAGGGGACTCGCATACTTTGGATACAACCCAGTTTAGCTTGGTCAAAGTCAGATCATGCCTTTTACGTGTTTGACTTTGTAGAATCAGTCACCAAGGCCATTGATGAGGGTAAAGCAGTCCATACAGCCTACCTCAACCTGGCAAAGGCCTTGACACAATACCCCCCTCGGGTATAATTGATAAACCCGACATCTTGAATGTAAATCCATACATCGCCATATGGGTTGCAAACTGGCTAAGTCACAGAACACACATGGCCATAGTTGCTGGCGCCATGTCATACTCACAGCCAGTCACAGGTGGTGTCCCATGGGGCTCAGTCCTGGGTCCACTATTTCTCAGCATCTCGTTTCCAAAGTACTGCGCATACACAGGGGTTATGGGTGACAATGTTTGCAGATGACTGCAAACCGGTGCCAAAGTCAGACACACATCTGACACAGATATCCTTCAGGAGTGCCTCACAGATGTGGATAAGTGGTGCCAGAGACATGTCCTACAGCTAAATGCCAGGAAATGCATAGTCATACCCGCCGGGAAGAACAAGGTTACCCTAGCTACCATATAGGTGGCAATCCACTGAGCACAGAGGGGTTACCAGTGATCTGGGGACCGGGTTGTTGTTAACCGTTCTTTAGACACACCGCGTTGCTAACATAGTTAGGTAGACCTTCCACATTGCCCACATCATCATGAAGGGATTCACATCTAGATCAGGGAGGTCATTGTCCCCTTGTACTCATCACTCATTAGACCTATGATTGGGTACAATGCCCGTTCAGAATGTATCTGACCCAACACCTGCAGCAGCTGGAAAGGCACCAACAGTTCATCGACAAACAGATGCAGGGTCTCAGGTATATGTGTTATACTGACCAACTGAAAGAATTCCAGCTGTATACAGTTGCATACCACTTGCCCAGAGGTGACCCGTGCCTGGCATACAAGGCTATGTCGAACCCAGATCTGATGACTATGCTTCACGTAAAGAAGTTAGATCCCTCAGAACCACAAGGGCAGCTGGCGTACACCTTGACACTGTCATTAATAGAGCGTGTTGTTGGGACAGATTCATCACCCAGACACTCACTATGCTGTGGAACAACATCCCAGTACATGTGAGGGCAAGCACCTCGCTGGCCTTGTGTTAGTATTTAGACATGGATGTCTGAATTGATTTATTTAAGTAACCTTCTAAATGAATATTTACATTAGCACATTGTGAATCTTTACATTTCGTTGGTCTATTTTACATTAGTCATAATCATACGGTTTATGTGTATATATTATGGTTCATTTATATTACCAGGTGTCTGCAGTTCTGTTAATATATTGGCACAATCCGTAGGACATATATATGTAGCTTACACAGTCAGACATTTGGAAAACATTCTGTTGGTTCATCTTTCATATATGTACATATATTTCTATTTTCGATGAAGACTGTACCTTTGAAGCAATGTCTGATGTCCTCACTGTGTGGAATCTGTAACCCAAGTAAGGTTTGTTTGCTTGTTTGCCTTTAAGGCATGTAATTAGTACCTAGCACATCTAATTTACTGACCAATTAAGGGTTTTAAATGTAGTAGGTTGGACTGCATTGTATGTATTCTGAATAAGTCTGCTTATGAAGCAGGCGAAGTGGGCTCAATAGACTATGGTGACTGCCTTTAATTCTAGGCGTGCTCTGAGCGGTCACTGGCGGTCTCTACAGTACCTCGTCTTTGCTTTGGACTTCATCGGCTGGTTGTCTGTGTTTGTTGTATGGGGAATGTCAACTGTAGTCCCTATGTGTATTACTTGTGTAATGCCTTACTACGGCAGTGTAATTCCACCGGGTTTGCAGTTATGGGTGCCATCTTAGTCATACGCTTGTCCATCCATGTGAATTGCCTACTGGACACTGGTATAGGGCTGTACACATTTCACACCTGCATTTTGCATTCTCCGGTAGATGGTTTGCATTATTAGCGGAGAGTGAGGCAGGTGCTACGCACATCCCTCCCACGGGGCGGGACAAAGGATTGCCTGCGAAACAACACCGAGCCCAGGGTCTACATACCCAGAATCCCTTGACTGCAACAATTGACAGTACCCATTACACATCCGTCATGTGTGCGGGACTGTGATGTGGACGCAGTTCTATGGACCAGGTACCCTGGGTATTTCTGTGCATGTGTGCTGCATTTCATGGACACCTATCATCAACATTGAACATGCTTGCGTGCATATGTGTACCTGTGACGTGGTGATGACAATGAGATCACGTGAGTAATGCAGGAAGCTAGCAGGCATTCTCTGAACAGAATTTTTGGGTCCTACAATGGACACCGATGTGCATATGTCAAGTTAGATGTTGCTGGACTGTGTCCACCTGCCCAGTGCTTTTCACTGCTGGTGTATGTTCCCCAATCGCGGATGTCTGTTTGACTACCCATTCCACATGGTGCTACATAACCAGGTGATTTAGTACTGTGAACAAATGACATACATCCAAAGATGCTGGTTAGCAACTGCTTCATATAAACCTCAGACATCCCAATGGGACATATCCGTCACTGTATTTCCAATATAACACCACGGAACATGTTGATTACCTATGTATTCATTTAACCATGTTGTCTTCATAGGTGGGAATGCCATAGTTTACATATCCTACTTGGCGTTGTGTGTGTGCCATTAGTATGTGTTCCACAGGTCGCACATCTGTTCCGCTGTGCGGTGGCGGGTGCTCCTCATTCTGTTGCTGGCAGATTGAGTGCTGTGTGCGCCCGGTGTTGGCACGACGGTCCGGCTTTGTATGTGGAATGTCAACTGTAGTCCCTATGTGTATTTCCTGTGTTATGCCTTACAGCGGCTATGTAATTTACCGGGTTTGCAGTTGTGGGTGCCATCTTGGCCATACGGTGTCCATCCATGAGAATTGCCTACTGGACACTAGTATAGGGCTGTACACATTCCACACCTGCATTTAGCATTCTCCGGTGGATGGTTTGCATTATTAGCGGAGAGTAAGGCAGGTGCTACGCACATCCCTCCCAGGCGGGACAAAGGATTGCCTGCGAAACAACACCGAGCCCAGAGTCTACATACCCAGAATCCCTTGACTGCAACAATTGACAGTACCCATTACATCCGTCATGTGTGCGGGACTGTGATGTGGGCGCAGTTCTATGGACCGGTACCCTGGGTATTTCTGTGCATCTGTGCTGCATTACATGGACAGCTATCAGCAACATTAAACACGCTTGCGGTGCATATGTGTACCTGTGGCGACAATGAGTTCAGATGCGCATTGAAATAAGAAATTATTGATTCTTTCCACAATTTTTGGGTCCTACAATGGACACCACTGTGCATATGTAAAGTGTAGAGCTTGTCGGACTGTGTCCTTGTGAGCAGTGGGTTCCACTGATGCTGTGTGTTCAGCAATCGCGGATGTGTGCTTGACTACCCATACTGTGTAGTGCTACAGGAACCATGTCTTCCGACACCAGAACCCAATGCTATACATCCAATGTTGCAGGTTAACAACCACTTTCATACCATACCCAGAGGTCACGATTGGGAGGTATTGCCACTTTATTATCGGAACAACACCCCCAGACTGTGTACATCACGGGATCTTTAGGCCAGTCTTACCGGCCATTTGCAATTGTAAGTAGCAGACACGTGTCAATACATGTATGATAAGACATATTGTCATGCAGACGTTAATCTATGTTATTTGGACATTGGCTTCTGCTTTTGGCATCCGTTGCTGTGAGTGTTGCCAGTTACCATACACATTGCTTGCTCAGAGGCAGACTACACAATTCTGCACACTACTGTGGTCTCCTTTAAGGACCCTGAGCCAGTGGTCGACGATGCGGCAGCCACTGCATCAATCACATTGCCATCTACCAGTACCTACAGGACTGCATGAGCCAGGCATTCACTTACCCAACTGTGGTTCATTGTACCAATGCCAAGCATCCAGTGTGGTGTACCCCAGCCATACACAGGATGTACAACACGAGGAGGTGGCTACTACAAGGTGGAGCAGACACCTTGTGAGGTATGACACCCTTGGTCATCATATGTGTAGAGTTACACACTGTCATGAAATTGTCAGGGCACATTCCACAGATATACCTACATGGACCTGGCTAACAATCATACCACCTTCAGTTGCTATGCTCAACACCTGGGAGCTCACTCCCACATATGCTCTGACTGGGTTCACATAGAGGTGGGGTTTACTCAACATACACACATTGCCAACATACAGGCTGACAAGTCCAGTGAGGACATCTCCACACCCTCCCCACACATGAGGAGATGTGTGTACCAGCGGTTTGTGGTCACCAAATGTTCTGTGACACACAGGTGGGACATGCTCTCTCCAGGGTAGTGGACATAGCATCCATGAGACCAGCTGGTGACCCCACTGTGTACTCCACTATCTCATTGAGGTATTAGACCCACAGTTATGACAGCTATTTCTTTGTAGCCTCACCTCAGGTAAGGTACCCAGGTTGTGTCGCATGGCAGCCATAGTCCCACGTCACAGGGCCAATGCCTCCACTGAGCCTGGTTATTACTGTCCCATTACCATGAGGAGACCTATCTGCAAAGACATGTGGAGGGATCATACTGCGGCTCATATATGACTGCATAGGGGACATACATACTTTGCATCCAACACGGTTTGTCTTGTTCAGCGCTGGTTCATGCCTTTAAAGCATGGGCGAAATGTTGGGACAGTCACCGAGGCCATTGATAAGGGTGTTGCAGTCCATACAGCCTACCTCGACCTGGCAAAGGCCTTCATCACATTACCCCCCTCAAGTATCGTTGATAAACCCATTGGCTGGGATGTGGACACGTACATCACAGAATGTGTTGAAAACTGTCTATCGACACAACCCACACAGTCATAGTTGCTGGCAGCGTGTCAGACCTACTGCCTGTCGCAAGTGGTGTCCCATGGGGCCCTTCTGTGGGTCCACTCCTGTCATACATCTACATTTCCACGGTACAGGCACACACAGGGGTGCTATGGGCAACAGTGTTTGTAGATGACTGCAAAACAGGTGCCAAAGTGGGACGGACATCTGACACAGATATCCTTGGACGGGCCTCCCAGGTATGCATATCTGCTGTCAGGGACATGTCCCACAGCTAAATGCAGTAATGCAACATCATACCTGTGGAGAACTACTAGGTCACCCCTGTCCAGCATATAGGTGGCTGTCCACTCAGCACAGGGGTGATTACCAGGGATCAGGGGACAGAGTTTGTCGGTCACCATTCATTCCACACCTGCGTTGCTATCGTGGTTGTGTGGGACTTCTACATTGCCCACCTGTTTGTGCAGGGATTCACATCTACATCAAGCTAGGTCATTGTCTCCTTGTACCCATTACGTGTTACACCTATGATCTACTACATTGCCCCATTCAGACTGTATCTGACCATACACCTACAGCAGCTGGGAAGCCCACATAGGTTAATTGTTGTACAGATGCAGGATGACACCATTTTGTGTAATGCTGCCCCACTTGTGGGACCCCTGCCACATTCGTCACATACCTGCTGTTTAGTGTTGACCTGTGCCTGACATACAAGGCCATGTCAACCCATATGTCATGTGTATGCTTCACCTACTGTATCTGCATCCCTCAGAACCACTAGGGCAGGTTACATTTACCTTGTCACGGTCATTAATGGGATGTGTTTGAGTGACACATATATCACCCAGACACTCATTATGCTGTGGATCTACATCACAGTACATGTGAGACAGAGATCCTTCCTAGCCTTGTTGCAGGTATGTTGTCCATTGGATGGAGAATTGCAGGTATAGGCCAGGGATTACATCATTATCAGTGCTTGCGGAGGTACAGCAATATCATGAGTATTTTATCCGAAGCACAGAAGGTTGGCAAAGTCATCCTAACTATGGTGTAGTATTATGGCTGAACCTGGGACGATGGCCTACCCTGTACCTATGGACGCGTATGAACCTATATTCATAGTTTGTCACTTTTACAATTGTCTATCCACTATACTCTTTAGCCACTGTATATTTCTGTGGCACATGATTGTCCTCTGTATTACATGCAGGTATGCTGTGTACAGTGCACATACGTCACTGTTGATGACAGTGTATCTGTGTCCCTAACACTGTGATACTGAGGACTACCACACATCCTTCACAACATTACATGCATATGTCCATTCTATTCTTCTTTGGCCTATGGTGGGGTGTTAAGGCAAATATTACTCAAGTCCCTGTTTGTGCATGCTTCATGTTGGTGTTTGACCAGGCTCCGTTGCAGTCATGTGTTGGACAGTAGTGTGTCTGTGTGTTTGCCATGTGTTTTTATTGCTGGTACATCTGTCGGAGGTGTAGTTGGCACATGTTCCTCTTTGCAGGGACAGCCATCCTGCGGTTTGTGTCATGGATCTGCACTTGCGTGCCATATGTCCTGTACTATTCCCACAGTCGTGTATGCCTTCATGCACTACTACTGCGTGTTACTGGCTGTTTGTATGTGGTACACATGGACATTGTGATGGTTGGCTTGACCTATTCCCATGCTAGAACGTACACATCTGTCAATTAAGTTTTTTAAATCAAACTGTAACACTCATTCGTATTTTCGAAATGACAGTCAATAACACAGGAAGCTGGGATTAATAACATTTTACTACTGTGCAGCAGGAGGCAAAGGAGTATGCAGTAAAAGTTTAGACATTTGTTTAACTCTATACATGTTACATCTGTATGAGCATTCTGTATACTATCATCTTTTGCACACATTAATGATGTGGTCAGTCACAAGGCATTTACATCGCTAGAGTCAAGAACATTGTATTCCTACAACAGTGCTCAGGTAATGCTTATTAAATGTTTTCCCATGAGGATAGCCCAACCTTGCGAGCCACATATTCACTTAGACTGTACTTCGGTAAATTCTGCTCTGTCACGGTTCCAACACTGTTCATATCCAGTCCTCACTCCATTTCCTACTAGGTTCCTGTGTCTCTCTGCTGAGCAGCTGTACTCTGTGTTACAGCTCACAAGCCTATCCTCCTCAGTGGAAGGATGACAGATATACCTGTACATACATGTATTATTCTCTAACCGAGCAGATGACTAATGCTGAATGACATACACCTGCTGCACTGGTTACTGCTAGGGTCAGGGTTCAATCACACTGCAGCTACACTACAGGCAATTACATGCATGATAAGCTGTACTGCCATATTGTCAGGTAGAATAATATGCATTATACACTATTTGCTTCTAAAGTTGCACGTCATATATATGTTTAAATGTGTATTTTGCTAACATTCTCCCTCCTTTGATTGCTTCTACTCTATCCAGAAACATATACAACATTATTTCATTCCTAGCCTCTTCCTCTGCGGAACGTTTAACTAGGCAAGTAATTTGTTGTACATTTCAAGAAGGATTGCATTTTCTATTGACAAATACCACTACAGGTCTTGATACATAGTCTGGGTACAGATATGTGCCAGAGTCCTGACTAATACTTACATGCAAAGTATCCATAATAGACACATGCTCCCAATATGGCGGAACAACACAAATGGCAATCATGATATTCAGTATGACTGACCCCATCCACCCAATGGTTTGTGGAAATGGTTCGTCGATGGGTTTGGGCCTGGTTCCGCCATGGATGACACCTGCTGTATTACCTCTGGGTGGGCGTTGATTTTGGTCTCTTCATGTGGTAGTTGGACACAGCGATCTTCTTCAGTAAGCGCGCGTACCAATTCTCAGCTCCACGGTGCAGTGATGCGCTATTACATTTTGTGACACAACAGTTCTCATTGCATCCAGTTCATCAGTCACAAGTTCAAGAGCGGAAAGTCACATTCATCCTTCCTCCGACAGGTTTGATAACTTCCTCTGTTCCTGATTGATTTCACTACTCCACAAGCTGGGAGTGTTCCAGCCAGGTTGTGGCGCTGTCACTCAAGTCCATATGAATCGATATTCCTTTATCTCTTGCAGAAGACTGGAATGTCAGAACAGCTTCCATTTCACCCACTGGATTAGTAGGTTTCTCGACTGTGTTCCCAGTTCTTGAGCTATATGTGTTATAGTTCGTTTTACCCAGAGGCAATTGTACAGTATGTCATGTGACTGGAGCCAGATAACCCAAATAACAACTGCGGACCAATTCCCAGGTAACCATTGATATGCTTATTTCCCACAAACAACATAACAATATTCTACTTTACTACTGATGCGGGTTACCTCTGCATGTAACATTTTCCTGTCTCTAACAGAGGACTGTTTATACAATTCAGGATGTTTCTGCACATCCTTCAACATTGTTCTCATGATGTTTCAATACAAATAATGAATGGTGCTACAAGTAGTACTGTGTTCTTTGGCTGTTATATGACATTCGTAAGACACAGTTATGTTACAAATACTCCCACCAACTGAAACTGTATCATGTTTATGATAACATACAATTCCTTTTTGTGTAACAGGTAAGTACATTGCCACGTTGTCCTGTGATCTCACAGAACCTGTATCAAAGTGTAGATATTCACAAGTCTCAATCTATCCCCAAGGGGACAACATGCATCGGAAGTCCTCCATATGATGTAGGTATGGCAGTACAAACACAGCAATTTAAAGTGTTCCTAGTCTCTATATGCACCGCGTCATGCCTAGGTATCTGTTGAAGTGTGGAAGACACTCTGTGGCCAGTTCATCACGTATCAGTATTTGTATCCGTGTAGTTATATGCAGGTAAGGTCCCAGAAAATGTAAAGTAAACACAAACATGGTTAATAGGTGTATAATCATTAGGACAGCAAACAAAATGTCTTTGGGGTTGCTTTGTATTGTTATACAGTCTTGCCGGGTGATTCAGGCTGTTTGGTATATCAGCTACAAGATGTCAATCAGACTTGATATCCTTTACGGTTTGAAAAATGTGAGGTGGACACAGGGCGACCTCTCTGCAAACTTTACTGCAGTAGGCGTTGCCAACAGTACCGGTACAGACCTTCACAATTTCCACTTGGCAATAATGTTCTTTGGATAACAGTGACATACACACAGGATACTGGTGTCAGCTATCGTCCGTCTTCGTTTGCTCTTATCTGTAAAGACTTTAACTGAAGAACAGTGTTATTGGTTAACAATCCTCTCATGTCACCTGCTAATGAGTCATCGACCTCCGGCTCTGCAGGCATGACAGCTTTCCACTCTGGCACATGATATGCCATTCCACATACTACTTCGAAGTGGGTGCAGCACTTTACATTTGGAACTGTTGTCATGCTCAGCAATGCTAGAGGTAGACAGCACATGTAACTCGTCTGGATGTCACCCACCAACCTCCTCTACTTATTTCTCGGGATCCCATTTCTGGTAGCCAGGAATCATGCTGACTGTGGGTTGTAGATGCAATTTACATTCATGGTAATACAAACTAATCCCCCAGGTTGCGTGATTGTCTGGTTCACTACATGTGTTCTATTGTCACTGTAGCTTCTTTACAGCATGCCAGATCTAGGGATACTTGACTTTACTGGCACCTTTGCCACTGCTGCTGCATCAGTTCATGGTTGGGAATGATTCTACCCATTTTGATTATATATATGTGTAATCGCTAAACAGTATTTGTTCCCTTCACATTTATGCAGATGTATGAACTCCATACAAATAGTAGGCGGTTATGGTGGTGTAGGTAAACTCACTCCCTTCGGTTTAAATACTCCCTGTGCATGATATCTACTGCAAGCGTGACCGCTGCTCATGATGTTTGTATGTGGTTCGTAATTCCATTATGTTAGGGGTATTCTGTTAACCAAATGTACCATCCCCTGTTGAGACATGTCTCTACCCATGGCTCCACAAAGCCGCATATCTGAATACATTAGGCGTTAATATTGGCTTTCTCACTGTGGATATGTGCAGTCCGTGTTCAAGGATTGCTCCTCGTCATAACCACGTCGACTTTTCTGCTTCGTAGTTGCTGTTTGCATTGTTTGTACAGTTTCTACATCTAAACTGTCTGAGGTTTGTCATTCCTCATTCACACAAACACTTTCCAACTGTGAGGCTGCTTGTTTTGCAGGTGCATGAGCTCATGCCTTACCTTTCCTACTGTTATCCTGTTGCTTTCTATGACCTGCACATTTACAATTACCTACTTTGGTGGGTAACTGAATGGAGTCTAATGCATTCAAGATCGATTGCATGATTAATCGGTTTACGGTGGATGTTATCATTCCCCTATTCTTCCACTGCTGCTCATAAACATGCACTGTACAGACAACATACTGACTATCGGGACATATGTCCACACATCAGTTTTCGCTACAGTACAAGCGTGTTAAAGCTATCTATTCTGCTGCTTGAGCAGACCGTTATGCTGCAGGGTTTGGCCGTCTACAATCTCATTATCAATAACTACTGCATAACCTACTTGATTCGTTCCTGTAGGACTCTGTCTACATGATCCGTTACATTAACTGTCACCTCTGCATCATCTAAGGGTATATCAGTGATATCATGTCTGTGTGTAGTTATTTAATCCATTTCGTATAGGCAACTGTGTGGTGTGCCATACACAGGTGTCGGACGTGGCGTTGATAGGTTTCATGTTGTACAGCGTTCAATCACCATATGAGGTTGACTCAGTGGTATGGTCAAACAAGACAAATGTCTAGCGGGTCAGGAATGCTATCTTCTCTTGCAGCAGACTGACGCAACTGCATGAGACATTCTCACAGTGAGAGGGTGGTCTAGTAACATTACGGCGGGGCCTGTACTGCCATGGGTGCTACAACAACTGCCTGTACACAATGTGGCACTGACCATGGCACAGTGTGCGACTGCAGTGAGTAGTGAGCTATGTGGCGTTGCTTACTAGCCTGCTGTTGCATCAAGACTGTCGTCATATATCTCCGCTTACAATCTACGGTCTGACAACATGTGTTATGATTATTCAGGAGACCTACTACAGCTGTTGAGGCTATCAATCGTTCTAGTCTGCAGAGCTGTTTCTGCTACTGTAATCCAGTGTAGTATGTGTTGTGCTGCCATAGGTGTATTAAAGATTAAGGCAAACAATACAGCGGATTCCAAAGCATTGTTTGGTATCCAGATTTGACAAATGTTAGTCGGCCCAGACAGGACTTCATTCCCTTCTTGTTAGTTGGCTTGGGTGCTTATGATATTGCTACCTTCCTATCGTCATGTGATGTTCTACCCTACTTGGATACCACATATGTCGGTAATTGACCTGTATTCTCTGTAGTTGCAATTTATGCTTGCTTACTTTATGTCCCTGTTCTGCTGAATATCTCAATAATGCTATTGTATCTTCCATACATTGCTGCTGGGTAGGGGCATAAAGCAGAATATCATCCACATAAAGTAGAACTTGACTGGCCGGGTGGAGTTAACACGGAATGTAGCTAGCCATCTCCTGTGGGAATATCGTTGTACTTTCACAGTATCGCGATAGCGGGTATGGCTGTGTCTGTCACCCTGACTGTACATGCAAATCAATACGGACTATGTGGATGTATAGGTATTGCAAAGGAGCATAGCTTATATGTACCACGGTAAGATACTTCTGTGGCGTGTTCATAGCATTGAATATAGTGTGTGGGTCTGGCACCAGCGCTACCCTAAGTATTCTTACATGATTTACAGCTTGTACATACTGTACCATCCGCCATTCCCCTTTGGTTTCGATCAGAAGATACAGGGGTATTGCATGGTGAATAGCGATTACTTTGTGGATGGGGAATTCCCTCTATGACTTTACAGATATCTTCTGGTGTCCACAGTCTATCTCACTGGGGTTGGGTCCTGGCCTTCCTGTCCTGCATGAGGGTTCGGTACTTCAATTAATTGACAGATATCCTCACTCTGTTTTAGTGACTGTCTTCTTACTCGGGTGTCCCTAGGTATGTTCGTGTTAGGGATGTGGTTTCAATAGCTTCTGTTACATTTGTTCGTTGTGCTACCTCTGTTGCCACAGGATAGCGATGTGGGGACTAAGCGTGCCCTCCGCTTCATATCCTGGATGTGGTATCGGAGGTGGTAGGGGTTGTGGGGGCTATCGGTACTACTGTATTATGATCTTCTCTGTATGCGTATGATGCTTAGCCATTTGTAGTGTTCTGTTCCTTGATACACTACCTCAATCCACCTATGTGCATGCGGATACCCAATTGTGGCTGTTTTGTCGCCTGCACACCTTAGGGCTGCCACCTTTTCAAATGCACAATGTGGGACATTAGTGTTGGGACGTGTAATTTTCAGGAAAGGCATACCCACGGCCAGTCGTGGGACAGGATTTCACTTTTTGCCAGGAGGCGACCAATTGTTGTAGCATTTCAGTTGCTTATTCTGTTTATTATGATATTTTGCTGTTCCAGATACAAATTTACTGGTTTATGCTACCATTTTGATAGATATCTGGGAAATGTTTGTCCTGAGATATCAGGACATTTGCCATTGTTCGGTTTGTTTACAGGACACGGCTGGCCAAGAGGGACTGTCCCTCTCAGGGTGGAACAGGTGTTTACCCTGGAACATGTGCATCACATTTTCAGGGATTACAATGTTTCAGTAACGATATTTTGTGTAATATACCATCAATGTCATATTTATTACCCCATTTTGCTGCGTAACTCACATTATGTGCTCTCTGCGATTGCATATACTTCCGTCACCCGTCAAGCGGATCACATGATCTGTTTCCTCAATAATCTCCCATATCCTCTACCGACTGCTCGTGCCCTTCTCTCATACCACGTGGTGTCTCCTTCCCTGTATCCACTGTAGTGTCTACAATCACTATTTACTCTGCTGTGTGTTCCCCTGACCTATGTTCAGATTTAACAGTATTTGGATAGGTCTTGACCAGCTATCACAACTGTTAACAGAAACACAATGTAGTCTGGTCCCTGATCTACAATAGAGACAAAAGGCAAACACTCCTTACCTGGGCCTCCTGTTTAAGGCTGCACGTTTTCTTCTTGGGATCCAGTTTTCCGCTTTTCAGCCACAGATCAGACAGTAAACAGCCTCTTTACACACAACAATTCAGTCGGAGGTCTTTTCATTCAAGAAGAACCATTTATGCAAATTCTCCTGCGTAGATGTCTAACCAGCCATGCACTCTGACCTGTAGCTTACCAAGGGAATTCCGGATTACAAGGATCACAATGTGAAATAAGTTGTTAAAACCAGACTGTAGTTATCAGTAGGCTTTTCTAAGTGACAGCCAATAACACAGGAGGCTCGGGTTCGGAAAGTTTTAGTAGTGTACACAGGCAGGCTAAATAATATACAGTCCAAGTATGTGTGTTTTGTCTGACTCTATACAGTAAGCAGTTTCTTTATATAGTGTTTACAATCAGCTTTTGCCCACCTTACTGGCGTGGTGGGTCACAAGACACTTCCATCACTATGGTCCGCAATAGTCTATACATGCGTGGGTGCTGGGGTCGTGCTTTTAAAATGTTTTCCCATGAGAATAACACAGCCTTGCAAGGCACCTTGTAAATTACAGTGTCCTTCTGTGATTGTAGCTGTTTCAAGGACCCTAGACTGTTCAGATACAGTGGACAGTTAATTTCTTAATCGTTGCTTTGTCTCTCTGGTAAGGAGTTGTACTGTTATTAAGAATAGAGCTCACAAGGCCATCCTCCTCAGGGGAAGGAGTGATGTTATGCATGTACATACATTTATTGTTCTGTAACCCAGCAAATAATTAATGGTGACAGACATAAGCCTGCTGTACTGCTTACTGCCAGGTTCAGAATTCCATCACACTACAGCTTAGCTTCACCAATTACATGCAGGCTTAGTTCTACTGCCATATTATACGGTACAATTCAATGCATTATATAGTATTTGAGTCTAAACTGGCACTTCATATGTGTTTCTATATATATTTTTGAACAACATCCATCCGGCCATATGCATGTTGTTCCGTGGTTTACCTTGAGCCTGTGTATTTGTCCGTCCGGCTACGCTAATCTCCAGATGCGATGTCCCAGTTTCCCCTTCTTTGGCTGTAGCACCCTGTTAGGGCGTGCTGTTTTGTAGGCACGTGTTCCGCTATATGTGATCGACTTCACTGCATAGATAATCATCGATGCGGTGGTCCAACGACCGACTTGTCCACGTGTGTACAGTTATTTGCAGCGTGTCGTATGCAAACCTATATGGTTTGGGCGGTACGTACTACATGCGGGGGGTACACATGCTGCAGACACGTTCACCTGCAGGCATTTACATATCTGTACCTGCGGTGGGCTGGTGACATGTGAGTGCGTATTTGCCAGCGTGGCATTGCCTAACACAAACATCTTACCACATTTCAGGTATGCACATTGTGTGTGGGTGTATAGCTGCACCCGGAGGGGAGCAGGTTAGGGTCCAGAGGTGTACATGGGTGGGACTGACATGTACAATGAGGCTATTGTGTAGTACATCCGAATGCATGTGTTCTGCTTCTGGATATTACACTTCAACATCCGCCATCCAGTGTATGCAACAGAGGCGTTGCTGGGTGTGGGATATGTTGGTATCCACAGGTTTGCCTGTGTTTGCGGTATCTTGCTTCCTTACTGTTGTTATGTCAACACAGCTACCGGATATGTACTCTCACTACTGCTTGTGACCATTATGGTTGGCACCTTTTCCAATGCCCATAGTGGGGCATGTTATGTAAACCGGAAGTTGCAGGACTACACATACCCACGGCTAGTGCAGTTGACAGAACTTCACTTGTTTGCCATACTATAAGCTTATTCTGTAAGCATTTGGGTTCCTTATTTATTTTCTTATGCCATGTCTGTGTTTCATATAGTAATGTATATGTTTTATGCTACTATTACATGTATATTGCGGAATTTTTCTTGTCAGGGGATCGGAGGTCATTTTCCTGATTGTTGCAGGGACACAACTGTCCAATCAGGGACTGTCCATGGCACATTGGGACAGCAGGTAACCCTGGTGACCATGCCCATGTCGCTACTGGGGTTTCCACCTTTTCCAGTTTCCGATCTGGGATATTTCCGGGACTCACATCTGACTTTACAGGCCGACACATACACACGGTCACTATATAGCATAGAACTTCACTTGTTTGCCTAAATATAAGCTTATTGTTGTGGCAATTTGCTTGCTTATTCTGTTTCTTGTGTCATTTAGGTATTTCTGTTACAGAAATAACCAATTCATGCTACCATTACATTAAATCACGGGATATCATTGTGTCCTACAATCGTAGCACATCAGCCATTTCTATCGTTTTTGGGACACAACTGGCCATAGAGACTGCCCCAACCACAGTGGGACAGGTGGTGACCTTAGTCGCTGCTCCTATGTCGGTCGGCGCTGACATCGCGACTGTACACCTTCTCTGAGTGTAAACACTGGCGGTGCATTGCGGGACGAGCGGTCTTATCGTATCCTTTGCTCCTTGGGCGGGTACACTTATGCCTTCGTGGCTTGTATTTGCTTCTCCGTTAATTTGGGGCGGGTACTATGTTGCATACTGTCGTGCGTTTCATTCTGCACGGGACCTGGCTGCTGCCATTACTATTGTGGGCGGACCGCGGCTGTCAGCACATTAGGTTCCTCACCTCCTGCCCGGCTTAGACCGCCTCCAGGCGCATCCTACCTGGGCTCGCTCCGTTACACTACATGCGTGTCTGTGATTCGGTGCACTCTCATTAATATGCATATGGCGCTACTCGCCGGCTATTCCATGCACCGCCGGCGCAAGCCTTACGCCCGCCTTGCGCCGAGCTGCATGCATCCGGGGGATATATCTTTATGCGTGCTGTCCGCAGAAATCTATCATATCACACACAACGACTTTCAGGCTGTTTACTGTTGATCTGCAATGCGCAATGCAACTTAACTCTGCATTTTGCATTGCATGTGCCATTTCCAATGATTTCTGAAGACTGTGAACTACAATTTGTTGCTATTTATGCATTATTTAAATTTGAAACTACGCACTGATATCAAGAGCAGAAAATACTGTTGTTTCTATAAAAACGGTTATACTGCGAATTCTGAAAGAGTTTCTCTGTTGTCTCCTCATTACAGTTTGCTTCTGTCATTTTAACCATTTTGTGTCTAGAAAGATTTAACATTCCTGAACTGATGACATTTAAATTTAAATGAACATTTACTAGAACATGTTTTTTAGACAGTTTTACCCAGTTTTAACTTTAAATCCGCACATTAATATGTGTTCCACAGGTCAAGACGATGTTCGCTAGAGCGGAAGCGGGTGATCCCCACATACTTGCTAGCACCTTGGCTGCTGTGTACGCTGGGATTCGCACGGCAGGATGGATGTCTACGGGGTGTATCTACTGTTGTTTCCATCTGTATGTCCTGTGTTATGCCTTACTACGGCTGTGTGATTCCACCAGGTTTGCTATTATGGGTGCCATCTTGTTCCATCCTTGGGAAATGCCTACTGGACACTGATGTAGGGCTGAACACATTTCACACCTGCCTTTAGCATTACCCAGTGGATGCTTTGCATCCTTAGTGGGGACTAAGGCACGGGCTGTACCCACAGCCCTCCCACGGGGCGGGACAACGGATTATCTGCCAAACAACACCGAGCCCCATTTTGCATACCCAGGATCCCATGGCTGCAACCCCCCACGGTACGCATTACACATCCTTCATGTGTGCGGAACTGGGATATGGACGCACATGTATGGACACGACAATCTGGGGACCTCTGTTCATATGTCCTGCATGTCATGGCCAGCTATCATCAACCTGAAACACGCTGGTGGTATATGTCTAGCTGTGCCGTAGTCACGGTTGGTACTCTGATTGGCCGATCCCGACGTATAAAGGTGTAGACGCCTTACTTTTTGGAGTCCTACAATGGACACCGATGTGCATTTGTAAAGTGTAGAACGTGTTGGATTGTCACCATCTGGCCAGTGGTATTGACTGCCGCTGTATGTTCCCCAATCGTGGATGTCTGCTTGACTACCCATCGCTTGTATTACATGGTCTATCTATATCCACGCGCCAGTAAGCGTAAATACAGCAAACCGCAAGGCCCTGCCCATCTTCATAAACGACATTATGGAGCATATATCGGCAAAAACAGACAATGTCAAATACGATAGACTCCACAGTGAAAGGATACTGAGCTCTTTCACCTACTAACATGGGGCATCGGCCGAGTACGGAATGCATGACATAGCCCTTTATACACTTCCTTCAGAGTCGGTTTAAAGCAAAATAATCAATAAACCTGCTCATAGTTAGGTGGACAGTGCTCCAAGTCTTGATTATAACGTGACATATACATATCAGTGTTGCATACCTTACTTCATGGAAACAATAATACGGCAACAATGTGTTAATATAAATACAATATTGGTAAATACAATCAGTATCTTGAAACATAGTTGATAATTGTTGTGAGTGCACCTTAGAATGTAGTGTGTTGATCAGGATATTGTATATCAATGTGTATAATTGTAGCATTACGATAACAAAGCATGGAATCAATAAGTACTATTTAAGCATATATTTTACAATTATGAATGTAAATGTGTGGAGGAGACATCCTTAACCTTCCCTGGTTCCACTGGATCACACACGCACACTCGCACGTCCGGATTGTGGGTTACGCGCAGGCGCACATGCATATCCGTAGTCCGTTTATATATGTTTACTGTGTCTGTGTGGTTACGTGTTTTATGCTAGTTGTGACTATTCCGCAACATATGTCTGATCCGTTGACGGACGGTGCAGAAAGCACTTACAGCTTTATATATGTAACAGTCTTTGCAGCATGGACGATTACGTAACGCTCACATCTATATGTTCTATAGTCGTAATTCAAACGTGACTGCATTCACGCTTGCCGGTTACTGTGACCAGTACACGTTAGCTGTTCGTTGTCATTAATATGCGACTCCATGGTACCTATGTACATTTACATATCCCCCGCACTCACGCGACGCCACAGGCATACATTCTCCTCCTTGGGAAGGTGGGGTACTGCATTTCGAACATTCCCAGTTCCCCCTCGCCATGGCCCAGGATGCATATGTCGCCACCGCAGGGCTGTTCAGATGACAGGTGCTTATATCCCCACGCATACAGGCCTTCGATTGTCAGGGTGTTGCTGTGGTGCTTTGGGTTTGGTCTTGTCCGCCCACTGTACGGAACTGCCCTGACCCTGTACGAATGTTAGATGAGTCACATGGGCACATTTTGACCGTGTCTATGGTACCATGTCAGCCCCAATTATTCAGAATCGCGCCGATTGGCCGGTGTACCCGTTGTAGATCTTGTTATACTAATTGCACACGGTCTGGTCGAACGGACCTATTTCCATTACTAGCCCTCGGTATGTATGGCCTGTGTCGCAATATTACAAGGGTTTACCATTGCGTGACGACTTTCACTGAGCCACAGACATGTCCGTTGCTTGGTTTGGGCCAGTTCCGCTGTGCTACACACATTTAACATGGCGGAACAGGTTGAACAGCTCAGCCACGAGGACATCGGGTTCCCCGTCGCTGTTTAGTATTGAATCGCTATGTGGAGTTTGTTTCACAAAGCGAGACAATGTCGACATTGTTAACGGACATCTCGCGCAGTACATCCGCACCGCTGCGGGTGACGTATGTCTGCGTTTGGGCGGCGGACAGGCATTCTGCTGTGCCATTATGTCAGGGGATATATGCTTTCCTGACATAGATGATATGCCATACTAGCAATGGCTCAAGGCCTGGGTGTGGGTACTGCTGTATTACCCACGGGAAGAGTGGCCTTAGGTTAAGTGGTGCCCTAGGCAGAAGTTGCCACCGATACATCACCCGCTACCCCCCTCCTGGTCTACCTACACCAAATAGAGTCTGGAAAGATGCCCCGAGTAGAGCAACGCCCTAGACGGCTACCTACTTGGCCTATGCCTAAGGCCGGCTATGTGTGTGGTCCCTCGGGCATCGGACTCGGGAACGCGCCACGTCTGCCGTGGGTATGTCCAGCATTACCCACATCCAGCCCCAAGGCAGTCAACACAGCATCCATGGGTCCAGATGGTGTCCCAGCTGTGTACTCCAGGAACTCTATGGGGAAATAAACACACACTTAGGACAGCTGTTTAATTTTAGCCTCACCTCAGGATACGTACCCGAGTAGTAGCACAAGACGAATGTAGTCACACTCCACATAGATGGTGCCTCCACTGACCCTGGTTATTACCATACCATTAGTTTGACAAGCCTTATCTGCAAAGCTATGGAGATGGATCATAATGGAACACATAGATAAAGACATAGGGGACTCGCATACTTTGGATACAACCCAGTTTAGCTTGGTCAAAGTCAGATCATGCCTTTTACACGTGTTTGACTTTGTAGAATCAGTCACCAAGGCCATTGATGAGGGTAAAGCAGTCCATACAGCCTACCTCAACCTGGCAAAGGCCTTCGACACAATACCCCCCTCGGGTATAATTGATAAACCCGACATCTTGAATGTAAATCCATACATCGCCATATGGGTTGCAAACTGGCTAAGTCACAGAACACACATGGCCATAGTTGCTGGCGCCATGTCATACTCACAGCCAGTCACAGGTGGTGTCCCATGGGGCTCAGTCCTGGGTCCACTATTTCTCAGCATCTGCGTTTCCAAAGTACACACATACACAGGGGGGTTATGGGTGACAATGTTTGCAGATGACTGCAGACCGGGTGCCAAAGTCAGACACACATCTGACACAGATATCCTTCAGGAGTGCCTCACAGATGTGGATAAGTGGTGCCAGAGACATGTCCTACAGCTAAATGCCAGGAAATGCATAGTCATACCCTTCGGGAAGAACAAGGTTACCCCTAGCTACCATATAGGTGGCAATCCACTGAGCACAGAGGGGGTTACCAGTGATCTAGGGACCCGGGTTGTTGTTAACCGTTCTTTAGACACACACGTTGCTAACATAGTTAGGTAGACCTTCCACATTGCCCACATCATCATGAAGGGATTCACATCTAGATCAGGGGAGGTCATTGTCCCCTTGTACTCATCACTCATTAGACCTATGATTGGGTACAATGCCCCGTTCAGAATGTATCTGACCCAACACCTGCAGCAGCTGGAAAGGCACCAACAGTTCATCGACAAACAGATGCAGGGTCTCAGGTATATGTGTTATACTGACCAACTGAAAGAATTCCAGCTGTATACAGTTGCATACCACTTGCCCAGAGGTGACCCGTGCCTGGCATACAAGGCTATGTCGAACCCAGATCTGATGACTATGCTTCACGAAGAAGTTAGATCCTCAGAACCACAAGGGCAGCTGACGACACCTTGACACTGTCATTAATAGAACGTGTTGTTGGGACAGATTCATCACCCAGACACTCACTATGCTGTGGAACAACATCCCAGTACATGTGAGGGCAAGCACCTCGCTGGCCTTGTGTTAGTATTTAGACATGGATGTCTGAATTGATTTATTTAAGTAACCTTCTAAATGAATATTTACATTAGCACATTGTGAATCTTTACATTTCGTTGGTCTATTTTACATTAGTCATAATCATACGGTTTATGTGTATATATTATGGTTCATTTATATTACCAGGTGTCTGCAGTTCTGTTAATATATTGGCACAATCCGTAGGACATAT
Organism: Protopterus annectens; assembly: GCF_019279795.1. Classification (NCBI taxonomy): domain Eukaryota; kingdom Metazoa; phylum Chordata; order Ceratodontiformes; family Protopteridae; genus Protopterus; species Protopterus annectens. The sequence goes on along the minus strand of NC_056731.1, from coordinate 616,283,419 downwards.
ATATGTAGCTTACACAGTCAGACATTTGGAAAACATTCTGTTGGTTCATCTTTCATATATGTACATATATTTCTATTTTTCGATGAAGACTGTACCTTTCGAAGCAATGTCTGATGTCCTCACTGTGTGGAATCTGTAACCCAAGTAAGGTTTGTTTGCTTGTTTGCCTTTAAGGCATGTAATTAGTACCTAGCACATCTAATTTACTGACCAATTAAGGGTTTTAAATGTGGTAGGTTGGACTGCATTGTATGTATTCTGAATAAGTCTGCTTATGAAGCAGATGAAGTGGGCTCCAATAGACTATGGTGACTGCCTTTAATTCTTGGTGTGCTCTGAGTGGTCACTGACGGTCTCTACAGTACCTCGTCTTTGCTTTGGACTTCATCGGCTGGTTGTCTGTGTTTGTTGTATGGGGAATGTCAACTGTAGTCCCTATGTGTATTACTTGTGTAATGCCTTACTACGGCAGTGTAATTCCACCGGGTTTGCAGTTATGGGTGCCATCTTAGTCATACGCTTGTCCATCCATGTGAATTGCCTACTGGACACTGGTATAGGGCTGTACACATTTCACACCTGCATTTTGCATTCTCCGGTAGATGGTTTGCATTATTAGCGGAGAGTGAGGCAGGTGCTACGCACACATCCCTCCCACGGGGCGGGACAAAGGATTGCCTGCGAAACAACACCGAGCCCAGGGTCTACATACCCAGAATCCCTTGACTGCAACAATTGACAGTACCCATTACACATCCGTCATGTGTGCGGGACTGTGATGTGGACGCAGTTCTATGGACCCGGTACCCTGGGTATTTCTGTGCATGTGTGCTGCATTTCATGGACACCTATCATCAACATTGAACACGCTTGCGTGCATATGTGTACCTGTGACGTGGTGACGACAATGAGATCACGTGAGTAATGCAGGAAGCTAGCAGGCATTCTCTGAACAGAATTTTTGGGTCCTACAATGGACACCGATGTGCATATGTCAAGTTAGATGTTGCTGGACTGTGTCCACCTGCCCAGTGCTTTTCACTGCTGGTGTATGTTCCCCAATCGCTGATGTCTGTTTGACTACCCATTCCACATGGTGCTACATAACCAGGTGATTTAGTACTGTGAACAAATGACATACATCCAAAGATGCTGGTTAGCAACTGCTTCATATAAACCTCAGACATCCCAATGGGACATATCCGTCACTGTATTTCCAATATAACACCACCGGAACATGTTGATTACCTATGTATTCATTTAACCATGTTGTCTTCATAGGTGGGAATGCCATAGTTTACATATCCTACTTGACGTTGTGTGTGTGCCATTAGTATGTGTTCCACAGGTCGCACATCTGTTCCGCTGTACGGTAGCGGGTGCTCCTCATTCTGTTGTTGGCAGATTGAGTGCTGTGTACGCCGGTGTTGGCACGACGGTCCGCCTTTGTATGTGGAATGTCAACTGTAGTCCCTATGTGTATTTCCTGTGTTATGCCTTACCGCGGCTATGTAATTTACCCGGGTTTGCAGTTGTGGGTGCCATCTTGGCCATACGGGTGTCCATCCATGAGAATTGCCTACTGGACACTAGTATAGGGCTGTACACATTCCACACCTGCATTTGGCATTCTCCGGTGGATGGTTTGCATTATTAGCGGAGAGTAAGGCAGGTGCTACGCACACATCCCTCCCACGTGGCAGGACAAAGGATTGCCTGCGAAACAACACCGAGCCCAGAGTCTACATACCCAGAATCCCTTGACTGCAACAATTGACAGTACCCATTACACATCCGTCATGTGTGCGGGACTGTGGTGTGGACGCAGTTCTATGGACCCGGTTCGCGGGGTATTTCTGTCCATCTGTGCTGCATTACATGGACACCTATCAGCAACATTAAACACGCTATGTGCATATGTGTACCTGTGACGACAATGAGTTCAGGTACGCATTGAAATAAGAAATTATTCGATTCTTTCCACAATTTTTGGGTCCTACAATGGACACCACTGTGCATATGTAAAGTGTAGAGCTTGTCGGACTGTGTCCTTGTGAGCAGTGGGTTCCACTGATGCTGTGTGTTCAGCAATCGCGGATGTGTGCTTGACTACCCATACTGTGTAGTGCTACAGGAACCATGTCTTCCGACACCAGAACCCAATGCTATACATCCAATGTTGCAGGTTAACAACCACTTTCATACCATACCCAGAGGTCACGATTGGGAGGTATTGCCACTTTATTATCGGAACAACACCCCCAGACTGTGTACATCACGGGATCTTTAGACCAGTCTTACCAGCCATTTGCAATTGTAAGTAGCAGACACGTGTCAATACATGTATGATAAGACATATTGTCATGCAGACGTTAATCTATGTTATTTGGACATTGGCTTCTGCTTTTGGCATCCGTTGCTGTGAGTGTTGCCAGTTACCATACACATTGCTTGCTCAGAGGCAGACTACACAATTCTGCACACTACTGTGGTCTCCTTTAAGGACCCTGAGCCAGTGGTCGACAGTACGGCAGCCACTGCATCAATCACATTTGCCATCTACCAGTACCTACAGGACTGCATGAGCCAGGCATTCACTTACCCAACTGTGGTTCATTGTACCAATGCCAAGCATCCAGTGTGGTGTACCCCAGCCATACACAGGATGTACAACACGAGGAGGTGGCTACTACAAGGTGGAGCAGACACCTTGTGAGGTATGACACCCTTGGTCATCATATGTGTAGAGTTACACACTGTCATGAAATTGTCCAGGGCACATTCCACAGATATACCTACATGGACCTGGCTAACAATCATACCACCTTCAGTTGCTATGCTCAACACCTGGGAGCTCACTCCCACATATGCTCTGACTGGGTTCACATAGAGGTGGGGTTTACTCAACATACACACATTGCCAACATACAGGCTGACAAGTCCAGTGAGGACATCTCCACACCCTCCTCCACACATGAGGAGATGTGTGTACCAGCGGTTTGTGGTCACCAAATGTTCTGTGACACACAGGTGGGACATGCTCTCTCCAGGATAGTGGACATAGCATCCATGAGACCAGCTGGTGACCCCACTGTGTACTCCACTATCTCATTGAGGTATTAGACCCACAGTTATGACAGCTATTTCTTTGTAGCCTCACCTCAGGTAAGGTACCCAGGTTGTGTCGCATGGCAACCATAGTCCCACATCACAGGGCCAATGCCTCCACTGAGCCTGGTTATTACTGTCCCATTACCATGAGGAGACCTATCTGCAAAGACATGTGGAGGGATCATACTGCGGCTCATATATGACTGCATAGGGGACATACATACTTTGCATCCAACATGGTTTGTCTTGTTCAGGGGCGGTACATGCCTTTAAAGCATGGGCGAAATGTTCGGGACAGTCACCGAGGCCATTGATGGGGGTGTTGCAGTCCATACAGCCTACCTCGACCTGGCAAAGGCCTTCATCACATTACCCCCCTCAAGTATCGTTGATAAACCCATTGGCTGGGATGTGGACATGTACATCACAGAATGTGTTGGAAACTGTCTATGCGACACAACCCACACAGTCATAGTTGCTGGCAGCGTGTCAGACTTACTGCCTGTCGCAAGTGGTGTCCCATGGGGCCCTTCTGTGGGTCCACTCCTGTCATACATCTACATTTCCACGGTACAGGCACACACAGGGGTGCTATGGGCAACAGTGTTTGTAGATGACTGCAAAACAGGTGCCAAAGTGGGATGGACATCTGACACAGATATCCTTCGAAGGGGCCTCCCAGGTATGCATATCTGCTGTCAGGGACATGTCCCACAGCTAAATGCTCAGTAATGCAACATCATACCTGTGGAGAACTACTAGGTCACCCCTGTCCAGCATATAGGTGGCTGTCCACTCAGCACAGGGGTGATTACCAGGGATCAGGGGACAGAGTTTGTCGGTCACCATTCATTCCACACACACGTTGCTATCGTGGTTGTGTGGGACTTCTACATTGCCCACCTGTTTGTGCAGGGATTCACATCTACATCAAGCTAGGTCATTGTCTCCTTGTACCCATTACGTGTTACACCTATGATCTACTACATTGCCCCATTCAGACTGTATCTGACCATACACCTACAGCAGCTGGGAAGCCCACATAGGTTAATTGTTGTACAGATGCAGGATGACACCATTTTGTGTAATGCTGCCCCACTTGTGGGACCCCTGCCACATTACGTCACATACCTGCTGTTTATTGTTGACCTGTGCCTGACATACAAGGCCATGTCAACCCATATGTCATGTGTATGCTTCACCTACTGTATCTGCATCCCTCAGAACCACTAGGGCAGGTTACATTTACCTTGTCACGGTCATTAATGGGATGTGTTTGAGTGACACATATATCACCCAGACACTCATTATGCTGTGGATCTACATCACAGTACATGTGAGACAGAGATCCTTCCTAGCCTTGTTCGCAGGTATGTTGTCCATTGGATGGAGAATTGCAGGTATAGGCCAGGGATTACATCATTATCAGTGCTTGACGGAGGTACAGCAATATCATGAGTATTTTATCCAAGCACAGAAGGTTGGCAAAGTCATCTTAACTATGGTGTAGTATTATGGCTGAACCTGGGACGATGGCCTACCCTGTACCTATGGACGTATGAACCTATATTCATAGTTTGTCACTTTTACAATTGTCTATCCACTATACTCTTTCGCCACTGTATATTTCTGTGGCACATGATTGTCCTCTGTATTACATGCAGGTATGCTGTGTACAGTGCACATACGCCACTGTTGATGACAGTGTATCTGTGTCCCTAACACTGTGATACTGAGGACTACCACACATCCTTCACAACATTACATGCATATGTCCATTCTATTCTTCTTTTGCCTATGGGAGGGTGTTAAGGCAAATATTACTCAAGTCCCTGTTTGTGCATGCTTCATGTTGGTGTTTGACCAGGCTCCGTTGCAGTCATGTGTTGGACAGTAGTGTGTCTGTGTGTTTGCCATGTGTTTTATTGCCGGTACATCTGTGGGAGGTGTAGTTGGCACATGTTCCTCTTTGCAGGGACACCCATCCTGGGGTTTGTGTCATGCATCTGCACTTGGCACGTGCCATATGTCCTGTACTATTCCCACAGTCGTGTATGCCTTCGTGCACTACAAATGCGTGTTACTGGTTGATTGTATGAGGTACACATGAACATTGTGATGGTGGGCTTGACCTATTCCCATGCTAGAACGCATACATCTGTCAATTAAGTTTTTAAATCAAACTGTAACACTCATTCAGATTTTCAAAATGACAGTCAATAACACAGGAAGCTGGGATTAATAACATTTTACTACTGTGCAGCAGGAGGCAAAGGAGTATGCAGTAAAAGTTTAGACATTTGTTTAACTCTATACATGTTACATCTGTATGAGCATTCTGTATACTATCATCTTTTGCACACATTAATGATGTGGTCAGTCACAAGGCATTTACATCGCTAGAGTCAAGAACATTGTATTCCTACAACAGTGCTCAGGTAATGCTTATTAAATGTTTTCCCATGAGGATAGCCCAACCTTGAGCCACATATTCACTTGGACTGTACTGCAAATTCTGCTCTGTCACGGTTCCAACACTGTTCATATCCAGGCCTCACTCCATTTCCTACTAGGTTCCTGTGTCTCTCTGCTGAGCAGCTGTACTCTGTGTTACAGCTCACAAGCCTATCCTCCTCAGTGGAAGGATGACAGATATACCTGTACATACATGTATTATTCTCTAACCGAGCAGATGACTAATGCTGAATGACATACACCTGCTGCACTGGTTACTGCTAGGGTCAGGGTTCAATCACACTGCAGCTACACTACAGGCAATTACATGCATGATAAGCTGTACTGCCATATTGTCAGGTAGAATAATATGCATTATACACTATTTGCTTCTAAAGTTGCACGTCATATATATGTTTAAATGTGTATTTTGCTAACATTCTCCCTCCTTTGATTGCTTCTACTCTATCCAGAAACATATACAACATTATTTCATTCCCTAGCCTCTTCCTCTGTGGAACGTTTAACTAGGCAAGTAATTTGTTGTACATTTCAAGAAGGATTGCATTTTCTATTGACAAATACCACTACAGGTCTTGATACATAGTCTCGGGTACAGATATGTCGCCAGAGTCCCTGACTAATACATGCAAAGTATCCCGCAATAGACACATGCTCCCAATATGAGCGGAACAACACAAATGGCAATCATGATATTCAGTATGACTGACCCCATCCACCCAATGGTTTGTGGAAATGGTTCATCAGTGGGTTTGGGCCTGGTTCCGCCATGGATGACACCTGCTGTATTACCTCTGGGTGGGCGTTGATTTTGGTCTCTTCATGTGGTAGTTGGACACAGCGATCTTCTTCAGTAAGCGCGCACTTACCAATTCTCAGCTCCACGGTGCAGTCGTGCGCTATTACATTTTGTGACACAACAGTTCTCATTGCATCCAGTTCATCAGTCACAAGTTCAAGAGCGGAAAGTCACATTCATCCTTCCTCCGACAGGTTTTGATAACTTCCTCTGTTCCCTGATTGATTTCACTACTCCACAAGCTGGGAGTGTTCCAGCCCAGGTTGTGACGCTGTCACTCAAGTCCATATGAATCGATATTCCTTTATCTCTTGCAGAAGACTGGAATGTCAGAACAGCTTCCATTTCACCCACTGGATTAGTAGGTTTCTCGACTGTGTTCCCAGTTCTTCGAGCTATATGTGTTATAGTTCGCTTCGCACCCAGAGGCAATTGTACAGTATGTCATGTGACTGGAGCCAGATAACCCAAATAACAACTGCCGGACCAATTCCCAGGTAACCATTGATATGCTTATTTCCCACAAACAACATAACAATATTCTACTTTACTACTGATGCGGGTTACCTCTGCATGTAACATTTTCCTGTCTCTAACAGAGGACTGTTTATACAATTCAGGATGTTTCTGCACATCCTTCAACATTGTTCTCATGATGTTTCAATACAAATAATGAATGGTGCTACAAGTAGTACTGTGTTCTTTGGCTGTTATATGACATTCGTAAGACACAGTTATGTTACAAATACTCCCACCAACTGAAACTGTATCATGTTTATGATAACATACAATTCCTTTTTGTGTAACAGGTAAGTACATTGCCACGTTGTCCTGTGATCTCACAGAACCTGTATCAAAGTGTAGATATTCACAAGTCTCAATCTATCCCCAAGGGGACAACATGCATCGGAAGTCCTCCATATGATGTAGGTATGGCAGTACAAACACAGCAATTTAAAGTGTTCCTAGTCTCTATATGCACACGCGTCATGCCTAAGTATCTGTTGAAGTGTGGAAGACACTCTGTGGCCAGTTCATCACGTATCAGTATTTGTATCCGTGTAGTTATATGCAGGTAAGGTCCCAGAAAATGTAAAGTAAACACAAACATGGTTAATAGGTGTATAATCATTAGGACAGCAAACAAAATGTCTTTGGGGTTGCTTTGTATTGTTATACAGTCTTGCCCGGGTGATTCAGGCTGTTTGGTATATCAGCTACAAGATGTCAATCAGACTTGATATCCTTTACCGGTTTGAAGAATGTGAGGTGGACACAGGACGACCTCTCTGCAAACTTTACTGCAGTAGGCGTTGCCAACAGTACCCGGTACAGACCTTCACAATTTCCACTTGGCAATAATGTTCTTTGGATAACAGTGACATACACACAGGATACTGGTGTCAGCTATGCGTCTTCGTTTGCTCTTATCTGTAAAAGACTTTAACTGAAGAACAGTGTTATTGGTTAACAATCCTCTCATGTCACCTGCTAATGAGTCATCAACCTCCAGCTCTGCAGGCATGACAGCTTTCCACTCTGGCACATGATATGCCATTCCACATACTACTTCGAAGTGGGTGCAGCACTTTACATTTGGAACTGTTGTCATGCTCAGCAATGCTAGAGGTAGACAGCACATGTAACTCGTCTGGATGTCACCCACCAACCTCCTCTACTTATTTCTCGGGATCCCATTTTACGGCGCCAGCAGTCATGCTGACTGTGGGTTGTACATGCAATTTACATTCATGGTAATACAAACTAATCCCCCAGGTTGCGTGATTGTCTGGTTCGTTCACTACATGTGTTCTATTGTCACTGTAGCTTCTTTACAGCATGCCAGATCTAGGGATACTTGACTTTACTGGCACCTTTGCCACTGCTGCTGCATCCGGATTCATGGTTGGGAATGATTCTACCCATTTTGATTATATATATGTGTAATCGCTAAACAGTATTTGTTCCCTTCACATTTATGCAGATATATGAACTCCATACAAATAGTACGGAACGGTTATGGTGGTGTAGGTAAACTCACTCCCTTCGGTTTAAATACTCCCTGTGCATGATATCTACTGCAAATGTGACACGCTGCTCATGATGTTTGTATGTGGTTCGTAATTCCGTATGTTAGGGGTATTCTGTTAACCAAATGTACCATCCCCCCTGTTGAGACATGTCTCTACCCATGGCTCCACAAAGCCACATATCTGAATACATTAGACATTAATATTGGCTTTCTCACTGTGGATATGTGCAGTCCGTGTTCAAGGATTGCTCCTCGTCATAACCACGTCGACTTTTCTGCTTTCGTAGTTGCTGTTTGCATTGTTTGTACAGTTTCTACATCTAAACTGTCTGAGGTTTGTCATTCCTCATTCACACAAACACTTTCCAACTGTGAGGCTGCTTGTTTTGCAGGTGCATGAGCTCATGCCTTACCTTTCCTACTGTTATCCTGTTGCTTTCTATGACCTGCACATTTACAATTACCTACTTTAGTGGGTAACTGAATGGAGTCTAATGCATTCAAGATCGATTGCGCATGATTAATCGGTGGATGTTATCATTCCCCTATTCTTCCACTGCTGCTCATAAACATGCACTGTACAGACAACATACTGACTATCGGGACATATGTCCACACATCAGTTTTTCCGTACAGTACAAGCACGTGTTAAAGCTATCTATTCTGCTGCTTGAGCAGACACGTTATGCTGCAGGGATTGGCCGCCTACAATCTCATTATCAATAACTACTGCATAACCTACTTGATTCGCTCCTGTAGGACTCTGTCTACATGATCCGTATACATTAACTGTCACCTCTGCATCATCTAAGGGTATATCAGTGATATCATGTCTGTGTGTAGTTATTTAATCCATTTCATATAGGCAACTGTGTGGTGTGCCATACACAGGTGTCGGACGTGACGTTGATAGGTTTCATGTTGTACAACGTTCAATCACCATATGAGGCTGACTCAGTGGTATGGTCAAACAAGACAAATGTCTAGCACGGGTCAGGAATGCTATCTTCTCTTGCAGCAGACTGACCGCAACTGCATGAGACATTCTCACAGTGAGAGGGTGGTCTAGTAACATTACGGCCGGGGCCTGTACTGCCATGGGTGCTACAACAACTGCCTGTACACAATGTGGCACTGACCATGCCACAGTGTCCGACTGCACTGAGTAGTAAGCTATGTAGCGTTGCTTACTTCCCTGCTGTTGCATCAAGACTGACGTCATATATCTCCGCTTACAATCTACGGTCTGACAACATGTGTTATGATTATTCAGGAGACCTACTACAGCTGTTGAGGCTATCAATCGTTCTAGTCTGCAGCTGCTGTTTCTGCTACTGTAATCCAGTGTAGTATGTGTTGTGCTGCCATAGGTGTATTAAAGATTAAGGCAAACAATACAGCGGATTCCAAAGCATTGTTTGGTATCCAGATTTGACAAATGTTAGTCGGCCCAGACAGGACTTCATTCCCTTCGTGTTAGTTGGCTTGGGTGCTTATGATATTGCTACCTTCCTATCGTCATGTGATGTTCTACCCTACTTGGATACCACATATGCCGGTAATTGACCTGTATTCTCTGTAGTTGCAATTTATGCTTGCTTACTTTATGTCCCTGTTCTGCTGAATATCTCAATAATGCTATTGTATCTTCCATACATTGCTGCTGGGTAGGGGCCGCAAGCAGAATATCATCCACATAAAGTAGAACTTGACTGGCCCCGGGTGGAGTTAACACCGGAATGTAGCTAGCCATCTCCTGTGGGAATATCGCTGTACTTTCACAGTATCCCCGATAGCCTGGTATGGCTGTGTCTGTCACCCTGACTGTACATGCAAATCAATACGGACTATGTGGATGTATAGGTATTGCAAAGGGAGCATAGCTTATATGTACCACGGTAAGATACTTCTGTGGCGTGTTCATAGCATTGAATATAGTGTGTGGGTCTGGCACCAACACTACCCTAAGTATTCTTACATGATTTACAGCTTGTACATACTGTACCATCCGCCATTCCCCTTTTGGTTTCCGATCAGAAGATACAGGGGTATTGCATGGTGAATAGCGATTACTTTGTGGATGGGGAATTCCCTCTATGACTTTACAGATATCTTCTGGTGTCCACGGTCTATACGCTACGGGGTTGGGTCCTGGCCTTCCTGTCCTGCATGAGGGTTCGGTACTTCAATTAATTGACAGATATCCTCACTCTGTTTTAGTGACTGTCTTCTTACTCGGGTGTCCCTAGGTATGTTACGTGTTCGGGATGTAGTTTCAATAGCTTCTGTTACATTTGTTCGTTGTGCTACCTCTGTTGCCACAGGATAACGTGTTGGCACGAGCGTGCCCTCCCGTGTCATATCCTGTATGTGGTATCGGTGGTGGTAGGGGTTGTGGGGGCTATCGGTACTACTGTATTATGATCTTCTCTGTGTACGTATGATGCTTAGCCATTTGTAGTGTTCTGTTCCCTTCGGTACACTACCTCAATCCACCTATGTGCATGACGGATACCCAATTGTCGCTGTTTTGTCGCCTGCACACCTTAGGGCTGCCACCTTTTCAAATGCACAATGTGGGACATTAGTGTTCGAACGTGTAATTTTCCAGGAAAGGCATACCCACGGCCAGTACGTAGGACAGGATTTCACTTTTGCCAGGAGAGCGACTCAATTGTTGTAGCATTTCAGTTGCTTATTCTGTTTATTATGATATTTTGCTGTTCCAGATACAAATTTACTGGTTTATGCTACCATTTTGATAGATATCTGGGAAATGTTTGTCCTGAGATATCAGGACATTTGCCATTTGTTCGGTTTGTTTACAGGACACGGCTGGCCAAAGAGGGACTGTCCCTCTCAGGGTGGAACAGGTGTTTACCCTGGAACATGTGCATCACATTTTCAGGGATTACAATGTTTCAGTAACGATATTTTGTGTAATATACCATCAATGTCATATTTATTACCCCATTTTGCTGCGTAACTCACATTATGTGCTCTCTGCGATTGCATATACTTCACGCCACCCGTCAAACGCGGATCACATGATCTGTTTCCTCAATAATCTCCCATATCCTCTACACGACTGCTACGCACTTCTCTCATACCACGTGGTGTCTCTTTCCCTGTATCCACTGTAGTGTCTACAATCACTATTTACTCTGCTGTGTGTTCCCCGACCTATGTTCAGATTTAACAGTATTTGGATAGGTCTTGACCCGCTATCACAACTGTTAACAGAAACACATTGTAGTCTGGTCCCTGATCTACAATAGAGACAAAAGGCAAACACTCCTTACCTGGGCCTCCTGTTTAAGGCTGCACGTTTTCTTCTTGGGATCCAGTTTTCCGCTTTTCAGCCACAGATCAGACAGTAAACAGCCTCTTTACACACAACAATTCAGTCGGAGGTCTTTTCATTCAAGAAGAACCATTTATGCAAATTCTCCTGTAGATGTCTAACCAGCCATGCACTCTGACCTGTAGCTTACCAAGGGAATTACGGATTACAAGGATCACAATGTGAAATAAGTTGTTAAAACCAGACTGTAGTTATCAGTAGGCTTTTCTAAGTGACAGCCAATAACACAGGAGGCTCGGGTTCGAAAAGTTTTAGTAGTGTACACAGGCAGGCTAAATAATATACAGTCCAAGTATGTGTGTTTTGTCTGACTCTATACAGTAAGCAGTTTCTTTATATAGTGTTTACAATCAGCTTTTGCCCACCTTACTGACGTGGTCGGTCACAGGGCATTTCCATCACTATGGTCCGCAATAGTCTATACATACGTGGGTGCTGGGGTCGTGCTTTTAAAATGTTTTCCCATGAGAATAACACAGCCTTGCAAGGCACCTTGTAAATTACAGTGTCCTTCTGTGATTGTAGCTGTTTCAAGGACCCTAGACTGTTCAGATACAGTGGACAGTTAATTTCTTAATACGTTGCTTTGTCTCTCTGGTAAGGAGTTGTACTGTTATCTTCGATAGAGCTCACAAGGCCATCCTCCTCAGGGGAAGGAGTGATGTTATGCATGTACATACATTTATTGTTCTGTCACCCAGCAAATAATTAATGGTGACAGACATAAGCCTGCTGTACTGCTTACTGCCAGGTTCAGAATTCCATCACACTACAGCTTAGCTTCACCAATTACATGCAGGCTTAGTTCTACTGCCATATTGTACGGTACAATTCAATGCATTATATAGTATTTCGAGTCTAAACTGGCACTTCATATGTGTTTCTATATATATTTCGAACAACATCCATCCGGCCATATGCATGTTGTTCCGTCCTTTACCTTGACCGTGTGTATTTCTCCGTCCGCAACGCTTACTCTCCACATGTGATGTCCCAGCTTCCCTTCTTTGCCTGTAGCACCCTGTTAGGACGTCCTGTTTGGTAGGCACGTGTTCCGCTATATGTGATCGACTTCACTGCATAGATAATCATCGATGCGGTGGTCCAACGACCGACTTGTCCACATGTGTACAGTTATGTGCACCGTGTCGTATGCAAACCTATATGGTTTGGACGGGTACATACTACATGCGGGATGTACACATTCTGCAGACACATTCACATGCAGCCATTTACATATCTGTACCTGCGGTGGGTTGGTGACATGTGGGTAATGATTTGCCAGCGTGGCATTGCCTAACACAAACATCTTACCACATTTCAGGTATGCACATTGTGTGTGGGTGTATAGCTGCACACGGATGCTAGCAGGTTAGGGTGCAGAGGTGTACATGGGTGGGACTGACATGTACAATGAGGCTATTGTGTAGTACATCCGAATGCATGGGTTCTGCTTCTGGATATTACACTTCAACATACGCCATCCAGTGTATGCAACAGAGACGTTGCTGGGTGTGGGATATGTTGCTATGCACATGTTTGCCTGTGTTTGAGGTATCTTGCTTCCTTACTGATGTTATGTCAACACAGCTACCCGGATATGTACTCTCACTACTGCTTGTGACCATTATGGTTGGCACCTTTTCCAATGCCCATAGTGGGGCATGTTATGTGGAAACTTCAGAAGTTGCAGGACTACACATACCCACGGCTAGTGCAGTTGACAGAACTTCACTTGTTTGCCATACTATAAGCTTATTCTGTAAGCATTTGGGTTCCTTATTTATTTTCTTATGCCATGTCTGTGTTTCATATAGTACTGTATATGTTTTATGCTACTATTACATGTATATTGCGGGAATTTTCTTGGCAGGGGATCGGAGGTCATTTTCCATTTTTCTGATTGTTGAAGGGACACAACTGTCCAATCAGGGACTGTCCATGGCACATTGGGACAGCAGGTAACCCTGGTGACCATGCCCATGTCGCTACTGGGGTTTCCACCTTTTCCAGTTTCCCATCTGGGATATTTCCGGGACTCACATCTGACTTTACAGGCCGACACATACACACGGTCACTATATAGCATAGAACTTCACTTGTTTGCCTAAATATAAGCTTATTGTTGTGTTGTTGTGGCAATTTGCTTGCTTATTCTGTTTCTTGTGTCATTTAGGTATTTCTGTTACAGAAATAACCAATTCATGCTACCATTACATTAAATACGGGATATCATTGTGTCCTACAATCGTAGCACATCAGCCATTTCTAATACGTTTTTTCGGGACACAACTGGCCATAGAGAGACTGCCCCAACCACAGTGGGACAGGTGGTGACCTTAGTCGCTGCTCCTATGTCGGTGCGGCGCGCTGACATGCGGCTGTACACCTTCTCTGAGTGTAAACACTGACGGTGCATTGTGGGACGAACGCGGTCTTATGCGTATCCTTTGCTCCTTGGATGGGTACACTTATGCCTTCGTGGCTTGTATTTGCTTCTCCGTTAATTTGGGACGGGTACTATGTTGCATACTGTACGTGCATTTCATTCTGCACGGGACCTGGCTGCTGCCATTACTATTGTGGGCGGACCGTGGCTGTCAGCACATTAGGTTGCTCACCTCATGCCGGCTTAGACACGCCTCCAGACGCATCCTACCTGGGCTCGCTCACGTACACTACGCACGTGTCTGTGATTCCGGTGCACTCTCATTAATATGCATATGGCGCTACTGCGCCGGCGCAAGCCTTACGCCGGCCTTGCGCCGAGCTTCATGAATCCCGGGGAATGTCTTTTCTGCGTGCTGTCCTGAAATCTGCATATCACACACACTGGCTGTTTACATCAGGCTGATCTGTATTTGCAATACTGTAACTTAACTCTGCATTTTGCATTGCATGTGCTGTTGCATTTACAATGATTTCTGAAGACTGTGAACTACAATTTGTTACTATTTATGCATTATTTAAATTTGAAACTATACTGATATCAGAAGCAGAAAATACTGTTGTTTCTATAAAAACTGATTCATACTGCGAATTACGAGAAAGTTTCTCTGTTGTCTCACTCATTACAGTTTGCTTCTATGTTTTAACCATTTTGTGTCTAGAAAGATTTAACATTCCTGAACTGATGACATTTAAATTTAAATGAACATTTCTAGAACATGTTTTTTTTAGACAGTTTTACCCAGTTTTAACTTTAAATCACACATTTACTGGTGCATTTACCTTGTAAGTCTTAAAACTGCTTTTTACATTTACTGTCTGGCATAGCTATACAGTTTACATTTACTGATGCTTTTAATACAGACATGTTTAAACTTTACTGGAAGTTACTGTCTGATTTAGCTAGAAAATGCATTATAATAAAAATAGATGCATATTGCTCACATAAGGAAAGTTGAAGGGGCATTGAGTCAATGGCTAGGTGTCTCTTTACTTCTTTGAACTCCCTTATAAGGATTTCCTTGGCTGTTTGATGTCACACTGGAAAACTGAAGGTCTGTTGCCTTTTTTAATATGTTGCTGTTAACTGGTTAATGTCTTTTACACTGATAGGTTCATAGGTGTTTACTAGCCTTATTTACCACAAGTGCCTTTTTAAGCCTAGCCATGCATGCCAAATCTTTGACAAGTTCTGTTACCCTTGATAAGTGTAAGCATGGGCTGGCCTGAGAGATTAACCATTTACAGGTTACCTGATATATTGGAGAAGCTGATGCTTTTCAATACATTACTGTATTTGTTTTCTGAAGTAATGTCCTTATGGTACACTGCTGTTTTATAAAGTACAACTAGTCTGTCTGCTGATAGACCACTGTATATTTGCAAGGTTGCTATGGAGTTTGGTACTCACTTTAACTGTCAGTATTGCCTTGCCCCCCCCCCCCCCCGCCAATCCAAGGTGGCTTGCCATTGCTGCTGTTGCTGTTGTTTAGTCAGAATGACTTTACATTTTTACATATAGGGGCAATGGTGGTGCAGTGGTTAGCGTTGCTGCCTCACAGCAAGAGGTTCTCCGGTTCGATCCTTGGCTGGGGTGCCTTCTGTGCAGAGTCTGCATGTCCTCCCTGTGGTCGCATGGGTTTGCTCCGGTTTCCTCCCAAAGACATGCTGTAGGTGGATTGGACACTCTAAGTTGGCCCTAGGCATGTGTGTGTGCCTTCTGTGGAAGGTTGGGTGCTGGGCTGGCAACTCAACACTGTAAAACTCCACTGCCAATCATGAGTGGACAGATGATCTGCTGTGGCAACCCCTGACCGAGAAAAAGCCAGAAGAAGAAGACATATAGGGGCAAGAAAGCCCTGAAGAATTAGGTCACTCTCTCTGCTTTTATAGTTCCTTCCAAAAGGGCTTAGCCTATAGGCAGCCTGAGTGACTGTGTGGGAGGAGGTTAGAACTTTGGAAAACTGTCCAGTTACTGAATTCTTAACAGGATACAACCCATACTGTAGCAGTGAAAATTCGAACATCTACTTTATGATCTTTAACAGTTCTTCTTTGGCTTCACTGTGATTATGGCTTTGTCTTGTAAAGGCTTAGATCTACTTATTACATGGCAAGGAGAAAAGCTTGAATATAAGAGCAGCCTTATCAACGTAACACACTGATGAAAATAAGACAGTTGCCTTTCTAATCCAAAGGACTCTTGAATTTTGAGAGAATCAGTCATTTGTATTGAAAAACAAAGATAAGATCAAGGAGACAATGTCTAACATATTTTACAGGCTACCAGATTCCTCCTTCCTTTCTTATGGCCAAGGGGCTATAGAAACCGGACATCTTATAGTGATGTCTCACTGATATGTCTCACTATCTCTCTAATAGGCAACAAGCTGTACTCTGGCAGAATAAGCTTTCTAGCCTCCTACCCAACACCATAGGAGTTCCCCAAGGTTCCATACTGGGACCTTTTCTCTTTTCAATCTTTATAAATGACCTCTACAAAGCAATCCCAGATGCCATCTGTATTCAATATGCAGACGACTCGACATTAGTCTGTTCGGATCCATCTCTTGCCAACCTATTAACTAAAACACAATCCTGTTTTACTGCAGTTGAGACTTGGCTATTGGGACGGCAACTGATTCTAAATCCGAAGAAAACCAAATTGGTCCTCTTCCACCCCGCACAAAAGTCCATACCCACAACATTTACTATACATTCCAAAAATGGAACTACTATCTCCCCAGATTCCTATACTAAACTATTAGGGGTTTCCATTGATAATAAACTTAGATTTGATATACATATCAATCAGACTATTAAAACTGTTAACAAGAAAATCGGGTCACTTTATCGCTTAAAATCCTTCCTCACTCCATGTGCAAAAATGGCCATTGCCCGCTCTCATCTTCTTTCTACCCTCCTGTATGCCTCCACCATTCTTACGAATCTTAATATAACTGACCTTAATAAACTATCATCCTGTTATAATCATATTGCCAGATTTGTAACCGGGATGCCTTATAGAACTCATCACTGTAACAACCTAAAAAACTTGGGGTGGATCAAATTCCCTAACCTTCTCCAACAAAGCCAACTAATTCTGGCTTTTAAAATTCTGAAACAACCTGATAAAACTCCTGCACTGATAAAATTAATTAAACCGTACAATAATCTCAATAGTTTACGCTCCTCAAATAAGCTACTTGCTCAAACTATCAAGTCCAATAACGCAGGGGGTGATGCACTGTTTGCCAATGCCATTGGAAAAAAATGGAACTCCCCCCCCCCCCCACCAGTCTCACCATCATTTCCTCCCTAAACCTATTCAAAAAAAGACTAATTCACCATCTCAAATCACATTGGCTCTGCCAATATGCAAGTCCAGATTAACTCTCCCTTAGTTAGTGAGCTCTTCCTTCTCAGGTCTAACCTTTTAAAATCCCAGATGACCACTCTCTCTTTCTTCTCCTTTCTTCTTCCTCTTTCTTCCCTTTCTTTCTTTCTTCCCCTTCTATCCCCCCCCTCCCCTTGCACTCTAGTCATAAGTTTTTTTTTTTTCTTTTGTTCTTCTTCATGGTCAGACTAGAAAGAGAAAAAAGCATGTTGTATCCTGTGTCTGTCTTTTTTTCTCCCCCTCAATATCTAGGGTAGTCTATTTTTATATACTTTATTGTATTTTTATCTTTTTGTTTAAACTACCAAAGAGAATTAATTGTTTTTCTTTAATAAGTATTTTTCCTACTGTTAATGTGGAGCTTTTCTCCCCGGGCCTCCGCTGAAAATGGACATGTATCCAGTCGGACCATCCCGGTCAACAAATGTAAAATAAAAATAAATAAATAAATATGGCAAAGGCAATTCAAGTTAATGATTCCTCAGTTCCTTTTGGGCAAGGTACCCTATTTTGATTTCTTTGCATTCTGTCTTCCCCATTCAAGCTGGTTCCTTGGCCATGAACTGGATTGTAAAGTTCCCAGCATGGTCTGGTCCATTCATTTCAGTAACCTTTAGGACTGGATAAACAAGGTTCTAATTAGCTTAGCAAAGGAAACTTTATCAATCTGAAACTCCTGTCTTTACCCATAATGCTTCATGCTCCACTCTTCTGCTCCACATCTCTATGGTTTTTTAATGTGCTTGCGCATCTCTATGGTTTCTGAAAGAGCTTGCACAGAAAAATGACCACTAGGTCACTGTCTGCACTTAGTTTTCAGAAACAGATGCCCTTTATTTGGAGTTTATGGAATTGTTTCATGAGCAATTTCTTCACCTGAGTAGGTGGAACAAATTGTTTCATGGTCAATTTCTTTATCTAAGTTTCCAAGCCCACGTCAAAAAGCAAGAGTTACAGAAGAAAAGTGGATTTTGTAAGTTCCAGGTCTTTTATGGAAACGACTCTTGAGTCCCTAAGAGACTGAGCGTACAGGAGGATTACATAGGATAGATGTACTTCCCACTTTGAGGCATGCATCTACAAGTGATATTCCTGTAAGTCCCAATACCATGAAACAACTTCACTAAAAGCCACTTTCAGCATACTCAAAAGAAAGCTTTATTTTTACTTGACATTTATTTATTTATTTATTGCTAAAGGCAAGCAATCTGCAGCTTCACATGTGTGAGAGACCCTCATTCCCCCAACTTATATATATCAACTCCATTTTGACACAACAGAGGAGAGAAGTGCAAACTACAACATGTTAAGTTGTCTATCTCGCCTTCATTCTTGCTGGATGGGTTTCCTGAGCCGAACCTCGGCTCCGACTCGGCCACTCTAAAAGCTCGAGAGCTAGTTCCACCGGCTCAAGGCTCCCCTTTTATCCCACAATGCTAGGCGGTAATACCTCAGATCTCGTTTGCCGCTATAGCGATCGAGGTGCGTTGTTCCAACCGGCTTCAGGTTAGTTGATTTAGAGCAATCTAAAACTTATTTAAAACCCCTTTAACTTAGTTTTTCCTTATATTTACCAAAGTTAAGTAGTTTTCTATCCATTACCTCCAGTTTCCTCCCGCTTTTTACTTCAAGAACTTAGAAGTTCTTTCCTTAGGCCTTTTGGCCCTTCCCTCCCCCTCCTAGTAGTGGAGTGTGTGTGTGTGTGTTTTTTGTAGGGAACTAATAACTAATTACTAAATTTTGGCTTAATTAGTTTAATTTTAGTTTAATTTAAAATTTCAGTTAGTGTAATCGTGTGTTTGTGTCAGTGTGTGTGATTACACTTTCTATCTTTAGTAATGTCTAAAGAATCAAAGGTCTCAGGCTTTAAGAAGTGTGACTCATGCTGTCAGAAGATGTCTCTGACAGACGGTCACACTTCTTGCGTGTACTGCCTGGGACCTTTGCACCTGCAGGACTCTTGTGCTGTTTGCCATGGCTTCAGCCCTAGAGTCCTGCAGGAAAGAAAAATAAGCTTATTTTATGAGGCTTATTGAAGCCTGAGGGTCCCCCGACTCTATCTTCGGGTAAACCCTCGAAGCCTACCAGGTCGTCGGCTCCAGCTTCCGAGTCGTCACCTGGGGCTTCGAAGTCTGTTCCGACATCGGCTCCAGCTGGAACCGATGGGGCTCGAACACGTATTTCTTCTGTTTCCTCGGCTCCGGCTGGAGCCGAGGTGTTAGACATCACTGAGTCAGCTCCGATAAGGTTATCGGAACCGACAACTAGGAAAAGGTCTAGGTCACCGTCTATTGGCTCCGTTCATTCGGCTCCGACATCTCCCTTGCTGTCTGAATGGAGCCATAGGTCTCACTCCTCTAGGTCGTCGAGACTTTCAGATCATGACCTTCAGAGGGTAGTGAGTCGACGTCTTAAGTCCGAGGCACTGGCCCAGATGCTTCAGAGCCTGACTCATCAGTCGATGGTTAACCCTATCAATCAAAATGTTCCTCCTCCGATTCCTTTGAGTTCAGAGCCAGGGAGTTTCGGACCCGAGACTGTGGCGGCGTCGGAACTGATACAATTGTCTTCGGTGCCGTCGTCTGCTCAGATTTCTTCTTTGGAGGAATCTCGGTGCCGGACTTCCCTTGTCGGCTCCGAGGGGGTGAGTGGCATCGGACCCTTGTCCGACCCCACTCTTCCTCTCGGTGCTTCGGCATTGGTGAGTTCGGCTCCGACATCGGCCTCGGAGCCATCACTGTCAGTGCCGGGGGAGGTTTTCAGCTTTTCGGAGCGGAGACCTCTGGCTCTGCCTGACAGGGGTGCCTTCGAGGTCATGCGGAGTGTGTTAGAACCTGGTTCAACTCCACAGTCGGCTCCGTCCGCCCCTCCCTCCACGGTGCCTCAGGTAATTTCTGCTCACTCCCTCATCCCGGATCGCAGAGAGCCAGCTCCTCAAGTGCCCCCAGTGGGGATCTCCTCCTCTTCCGAGGCCTCTCCTGAACTGGCAGGAGAGCCCCCTAGGAAGAGACAGTGCAACAGGAAGCACATCGACTCACCTTAGTCTGTCACCTCTGACACGGATTTAGAGGATTCTGAAGGTTCCCCCCATTCCCCCTCTGAAGATGTCTCCTTTGCAGACATCCTGGAGATCTTAAAACAGAGGGGGAATTGGCCAGCCCTCAACCCTTCAGAGGATGAATCTGTGTATCTTGAGGCGTTCGACTCTCGCCCTTCCACCTCCTGGGTGTCCCCTCCCTTTGACCCCCTCATGCAGGTGGTAGCAAAAAAGGCCTGGACGGCTCCTGACTCTGTGGACCCCACCCCCAGGAGACCTTCAAAGTTTATTATGGCCCCAGCAGACAAACAATTTTTGACCAAAGGAGTCTCTGTGGATGCTATGGTGGTGGCTGCTGCCACCAAGAAGGATCTAGCTGATCCTTCAGTGCCCGTCCATCCTCCTAACAAGGAATCTAGGACTATGGACAGGTACGGCAAGCGGATGTTCTCGTCAGTGACCTTTTCTATGCGTTCGCTGAACTACCTCTGTCATTTCACTCGTCTTCAGAGAGACTTGATCAAGGAAGCGAGTGAGATGTTAAAGGATCCAACAGCTGCGGGTTTTCAGGATAAGATGAACTCTCAGCTGGCTACCCTCAATTCAATAACTAACTCCTCCATGCGCCTCCTTTCATATGCGGCTGATGGAGCGAGCAGAGCCGCAGGTACAGGTGTGGCCTTATGCCGGCATGCCTGTATGCGGCTATGCAATTTTGCGGACCCTTTCAAGACGTCTTTCACTAACTCCCCGTTTGATGGATCGTCCCTTTTTGGTTCTCAAGTGAAAGATACCTTGACGAGGTGCGAGACTGATGGCAAAACTCTCTCTGCCGTGGGAGTCTGTTTTTCTACTCCTTCTAGGCCCTACCCCAAGGACCAGAAGGGGGGAAAGATGTGGTTCCACAAACAATCTCAAGGAGCTTTGCCTGACGCACAGAGTCGGTTCCTCTATGAGGCAGAGGGAGGAACAATAATGGTAGACGCCGCCCTAGAGGCAGTTGGGGTCCGCAGAATCAGGGCAGTCGAGAAACCTTTTCTGACAAGCCCTTTCAGCATCCCTGAGGTGTTGCCCGACTGTCCACCTTCGGAGGCAGTCGGGGGAAGATTATCACTGTACCCAGAAGCCTGGCAATCCCTAACTCAAGACAAGTGGGTACAGTCTATCATTTCCGAAGGTTATTCGATCCCATTCTTTCGCATTCCAAAACAATCAAAAAAATCCCTTCCAGACGTTCCACCCACTCAAAGGGAGCAAGCAGCGTTAGAAGTATCAAAGTTGTTTGCAAAAAGAGCCATTCAACCAGTTCCAGCAGACCAGCAAGGATCCGGAATATACTCCGAATTCTTTTTGGTTCCAAAGAAAACAGGGGACTGGAGACCCATTTTGGATCTCAGCAACTTGAACAAGTCTGTCAAGAAAACAAAATTTCGGATGGTCACGCTGCAGTCCATCCTACCCCTTTTGGGGCAGGACAACTGGATGTGCTCTATAGACCTCCAGGATGCGTACTACCATATAAAAATGAACAGACACTCCAGGAGATTTCTCCGCTTCAGGCTGGGAACCAGTCATTTTCAATTCAGAGCCCTGCCCTTTGGACTCACCACAGCCCCCCGGGTGTTTACCAAATGCATGGCAGTGGTCGCCTCTCATCTGAGACGTCAAGGATTCCAGGTGTTTCCATACTTAGACGACTGGCTCCTTACAGCCCCCACCAAGCATCTTCTGCTACTTGCCAGGGACTACACCTTTCACACATGTCGAAAGCTAGGTATCTCAATAAATTGCGAAAAGTCTGTTTTGTCGCCTTGTCATGCTAATACCTTCATAGGCGCAAATCTAGACACAGTCAGCATGTCAGCCCGACTCACAGACCAGAGGATAGCAGACATACACAAACAAGTCTCTCTTCTCCTCCACAGCAACAAAATCAAAGCCCGACTGGCCCTGAAGGTACTGGGGATAATGGCGGCTGCTATCCCTCTCCTTCCATTAGCCAGATTACACATGAGAATTTTACAATGGATGCTCTTCACACAATGATCATACCAACAACTTCCGATGTCCCACTCCATTGTGATAACTCAATCATGCAGGAATCACCTTTCTTGGTGGATTACATCCCCCCAGCTCTTCCTAGGAAGACCCTTTGTTCCTCCCCCTCCGGTTGCTACTCTGATAACGGACGCTTCCCTGATCGGGTGGGGGGGCATTATCAGGGCAAGACGGTCCAGGGCACATGGCAACCTTACGAACGCCACTTGCATATAAATGTTCTAGAGATGAGAGCAGTGCTTTTAGCGTTGCAGGCCCTTCAAGACTCTCTTCCCATAGGAACAATAGCAATTCAGATGGACAACATGTCTGTAGTGTGGTACATCAACAAACAAGGCGGAACCAGATCCTACCCCCTATGTCGAGAGGCACTCAGACTGTGGCAATGGGCGATTTCTTCTCAGCGGTTTCTGATAGCAACGCACATTCCCGGGAAGTCCAATGTCATTGCAGACAAATTGAGCAGAGCTATTCTCATGCCTCACGAGTGGTCTCTGAAAAATTCAGTGTTGGAGAAAGTTTTTCTAAAGTGGGGCCAGCCTTGCTGCGACCTTTTTGCTACTGCCCAAAACAGCAAGTGCAAAAATTTTCACTCTTTCCCCAACCAGGCCATCCCAGCAGAGACGCCTAGTCCAAGATTGGCCCCGGGGACTTCTGTATGCCTTTCCTCCCTTCCCACTGATTTCTCAATTGATACAGAAAGCCATCGCTCAGAAAGCTTCCATGATCCTCATTGCTCCATACTGGCCTCGACAGGTTTGGTTCCCATTTCTACACCGTTTTCTGTTGGAGCAACTCTGGCATCTGGACCCAGTTCCAGATCTTTTGACCCATCAGTCGGGTCAGTTACATCGCTCCCTCCCCTCTCTGAACCTCACTGCATGGTTCCTCCAATTCCAACCCTAGCCAGGCTTCCTCTAATATCTCACTCAGTTCGAGATATTTTAATAGCTTCTCATAAAACCTCCACTCGGAAGATTTATCTTAGTAAGTGGAAACGTTTTTCCTATTGGGCACAGGAAAGGGACATAGACCCGTTCTCTGCTTCTATTCAATCAGTCCTAGATTTTTTAGCCGAACTTTTCCACTCAGGTTCGTCTCCTTCTACAATTAAGGTCCAACTGGCAGCCATATCTAACTTTCATGTTGGAATATCAGAGTCTGCTATCATGTCTCACAAACTTTGCAAAGCCTTTTTAAAGGGAGTTTTTCTCCTCAAGCCTCCTATTAGAAATCCTCCTCCTTCTTGGGATCTTAACTTGGTTCTGACATCTTTGATTCTACCCCCCTTTGAACCTGCGTCTTTGTGTTCAATAAAATTGCTATCCTGGAAAACACTCTTTTTGGTAGCCATTACTTCGGCTAGAAGAGTCTCTGAACTTCATGCACTGTGTAGTCGATCCCCTTACCTTTTGTTTCATAAGGATAGGGTGTCCTTACATACCAATCCATCCTTCTTACCTAAAGTAGCCTCTCCGGCAAACCTAAATCAAACCATTGACCTTCCTGTGTTCTTTCCTAACTATTCCAACAGGTCAGAACAAAAATTACATTGGTTAGATGTTCATCGACAATTAAGGTATTACTTAGACAGGACCAAACAAATTCGAAAGTCTGATCAGCTATTTGTTTCTTATGCAGAAGGCAGAAAGGGCCTTCCAGTTTCTAAAGTATCTCTCTCCAGATGGCTTACTTCTTTGATTTCTTTTGTATATGAGATCAGGCATAAACAGTTACCAAACAAACCTAGGGCTCATTCAACTAGAGCTTTGGCTACATCCATAGCTTTCCAAGACAGGCTGCCTATTGACTCGATTTCTGCTGCAGCTACTTGGGCTTTTCCCCATAATTTCATTTCTCACTATAAGTTGGACTTAGCTTCTAGACACAGAGCCAACTTTGGTTCCACTGTACTCAAGAGTCTGTTCCGATAGGCCACCCGGGACAAGGTGCTAGGGACGCGGTCCCATCCAGCAAGAATGAAGGTGAGATAGACAACTTAACATATAGAAGTTATGTACCTACCATAACGTTCCATGTTAGTTGTCTTCTTCTCGCCTTCTTTCTTGCGTCCCACCCTCCTTCCCCCTAGCCTGGACAGACCTAGAGGAGTTTGATTAAGACCTTTATTTTCGTACCACCTCTATATGTATATATATATATATATATATATATATATATATATATATATATATATATACTGTAATATATATATATATATATATATATATATATATATATATATATATATATATATTTATATATATATTCCCTCAGGTTTTAGGTCACCTTCTTTCTGTCACTCTATAGAGGTGGGTTACCTCTTTCTTCCAATTTCTGGATTTTTCCTAGCTGGGCTTAGCCTACAAACGAGATCTGAGGTATTACCGCCTAGCATTGTGGGATAAAAGGGGAGCCTCGAGCCGGTGGAACTAGCTCTCGAGCTTTTAGAGTGGCCGAGTCGGAGCCGAGGTTCGGCTCCGAACCCATCCAGCAAGAAAGAAGGCGAGAAGAAGACAACTAACATGGAACATTATGGTAGGTACATAACTTCTATTTCATTGTAAGTCACTTTAATTTGTTTTGCAGTATCATAACTCCTAGAACGAGTTCTCAAACTGCTGTCATGTTTCCAGTTTTCCTTTTCTTGACCTCTGTCTGCTATATCTGCTAGCTGTCTTTCCTCATCGCATGTCTGGTGAGTTGTTATTGATTTTGATTACAATAAAATGATGACTGCTATATAGCAGGTGCAAGTTGGAATGGGTCTGGTACCCTCCCCTTAGGACAGATAGGAACTCTCACTACTTATTCTCTTTTCCCTGGTGCTTCTTCCTTAGCCTCTGTTTCAGCACTGTGATCATTGAGGCTTATGAGTGCCTTGCAAGCAGTGGAGTTGACACAAGTAATGGGTTAGTGTTCCTTGCAGTCTTTGAGTCATATCTACAGCCTGTTTCCTTAATGCCTTCTGCATCAACAGTGGTGTTCAACAAGCAGGTTCAGATGCAATTTCTCTGCGCCACATTTTGTTTTGGCCTTGTGCATTGCAGTCAGGGTGGGTTGAGACCACCATAAGCTCAAATGACCTTGCCACCATTCTGACCACCAGCCTTATGGGTAGTCAAGGCCTATGTGTCAAAGTGTTCAGAGCTTATCTCAGCCATGATGGTCCTCTTTGCTCTGGAGCCATTTAGCATTTATTCACCGCTCATTGCTGATTTACACTTTTTTGTTGATATCCTTGGTTCTGAAAGGATTCATAACTTTAGCACTGACATTGCAGACTTTTCTTAATTAAATCCCTTGGAGATTATTGAACTACTGGCTTCTGCCAGGGACCATGCTGTTATCTACTCCTGCTAACCTTGAGGTTTCCCACTATAGTGACAGAGCATTGGATATCCTATGGCAAGACTGTCATATGTAATCTAGTTATAATTCTGCTTCCTCATCTTCCATGGATCAATCCTCACTGTGGAAGAAAGGAAGCATACTTGCAAGAGGAAACACACAGACTTCCCCTCCTGGAGTCCGCCACTTCAAACAAAAATGATGATGATGATGATGCAAGTAATTCCACAGCATTCCCCCACTGACCCCAAGTTTAGCAAGTTTGAGGAGATTTTAGGTATGATGAAAAACTGGGAGGAGGAGTTGTCGTCATCCTACAGGATTCTTTCTGATCTGTATCTCAACCTCTAGGTGGCTCTCTCCGCCAACAAAATGGTCTTACTTGCAGCAAAGAGGATTGTAATGAACTGGGTGTTGTTTCTGTGTTTAGAAAATAAGACAAGATCATTTGTCTGCATAATAAGTGTAATTTTTTTTTGATACATCTCCACACGATTAACTCCATTGCCATGGCAGCAGCCCTTTGGGAAGGAAACATTGGGAAGGAAAGTGGAATGCAAAGCATGGCAGCATACAATGTCATATACGCTGGCCCACATGCCAGAAATTTTCATTAGCCCCAATCTTTATCCAGCATGGTGATGTTATGTGTATTGAGGATGGGCAATCAGTTAGGCATGGCCTATCAGGACGTGTCCACTCAGGGCCCTAGAACAGCCCCACCTCCTCAGCTATCTCACCCATTCTGGCCCAGTCTGGTAATTGCCTCGTGACCTGATCTCCACCAGGGCCTGATGAATGAAGTGCTTATCATCATGGTCCTTCCCCCAGTTTTGGTACACCCATCTTCTGTGCCACTATGTCATGCATCAAAATTGCTAGTAACTCTAAGGTTGGCTGGGTCATACTCAAGTATTTATCTATTTGAGCAGCCAGAGTGGCAAGTGCTTAACTCCTTTTCATATATAGTATGTTTTCAGTGTGAGCTGACTGATAAAATGAGCACTGGAAAGGCTATGTGAAGATGCTGAAGCCAAGCTTGCTTCCCAGGAAGCAACATTGTTTTCTATTTCCAATGTCACCATTCACCTTACTCATAATGCTATGAGTGGTGCAGCAAGTGTATACCTGGCTGTTCATCAGTTCAGTCACTCAGAATGTCAAATAATCCTTCATCAATGCCACTTTAGATGGCACCAAAATTTTTGGGTCCCAAAGCTAAGGAAACTTTGGAATACAGTGAGAGAGAAGGTGACATCCTCAGTGCTATCACCATTTGATTTCAAATCCCACAACTCCCTTTTATGCATTATCAAAAAAGTTCTCTTCATTTATGGCATAAATGGGGCCAGTTATAGAAAAAAATTAGGTCTGCAGTTTGAGAGGTATAAAGGGAACTTTTAGAATGGGTGTCTGCACAGAAGCTGGAATTCTTGGCCTGACTGCAGGTTGCTATGTTTCTTTATCTGTGGGCCACCACAACAAGAGAATCCCTGAAGCCCTGCCTGACTATCCCACACTGTATGTGCATAGATAGACTTCACAGTGGATACATGGATCCAGACCGCTAATTCCAGAGACCAGTAAATCCCTTTCCTCACCCTTCATGACTGTACTCACTACATTTATGCAATGTTCTAGCCAGTAAAAAACTTGTGGTAAAAACAGAGGTACAAAGCCTCCTTTGAGAATGGTTTATCCAACCTACCAGACCACAGTGGATTTGAATTCTACTGCAGGTTTTTTTTCATTCCCAAGAAATCCAGGAATCTTCAGCTGATTTTTAACTTCAGGGGTCTCAGCAAACTCATTCCAGAACATCCCATATGTTTCCATTGTAGCTGACTCTTCCTTGATTGTCAAAAAGAGACTGAATGTACCCTTTGGACCTCCAGGAAGCCTCCTTGTACATAAAGATGTCAAGGGCATCAGGAAGCCTGCTATACTTTTTGGTCAGAGCCAGCTACTTGCAGTTTTGAACTCTATCATTTGGCCTTACCTCATCCATCAGGGTGTTTGCCAAATATATAGCAGTAGTTGAAGTGAATCTGAGGCTGTAGGGTGTCAAGTTGGTCCCATAGCTTAAAACTAGCTGCTAGATGCACTGGCTATGGTTTTAGCACAAGACTCTTTGTTGTAACTGTACCAGTACTTGGGTATAACAATGACTACTACCAAGACCCACACGCAACCTTTGCAGGTCTTCACATTAATTGTTTATGTGCTGAACACGGTCTCTTGCAAGTCCAGTTTTTGTCTAGAATGAATTTATCCTTTGCAGTAAACACTCCTTGCCCTTTGTCTAAATGCATGAGATCAGATGACAGCCACCATTTTTCTCATTCCTCCTGCCAGATGCCACACAGTGAACTGGAACCTAAAGTTTCAGTGGTCTCAATGCACAGGTCTTTCCACTGCTTAAGTAAGAATTTCTAAAGCCTGCAAGAATCATCTCCAGTGATGGTTGCACACTCCCAGCCTTTTGCTGGGACGTCTATTCCATCTGGCACCCCCAGCTGTGACTGTAACCATGGATACCTCTGCCACAGTATGGGAGGCATTATCTAGAGCATATGGTCCAAGGTGTCTGTTCACAGGTAGAGGCCAGACTGCACATCATTATTCTGTAAATATGGGCATTCCTGTTGACCTTGCAGACATAACTCTTTCTGTTACTGAGGGAAACCTTCCTACAGTCTGTTTACGACTTCCCTTTTTTTACCCTGATACCAAAGTTCAATCAGGAAGGCAAACAGAACAAGCTCAGTGTTTTTCCTCATAGCCTAAATTTGGCCACTACAAGGTGTGCAGAACCTTTATGTCTGAGGTCCTTTAGCACACTGTTGATTTAGCCTTTAGTCAGTCATCACCCAGCCATTCATACCCTCTTGATAAAGACATAGTTTCTCCAATTCTGCTGATGACCAGGGACTATTCATATCTTCCTAGGGCCATCTAGAGTCTTACCTCCATCCTGAAGACAATTACAGGGATAATGTATAAGAGCAAATAGACTATATGAGTTATTTCCAAAGCGCTGGAGTCCTCTTCATCTCCATTTCCAGCAGTCTTGGGCTATCTTTCTTGGGTTTTTGACGTGGGTCTTAGTCACTCTTTTCATAAGGTCCATATGTTTGCTTTTTCTAACATCTACCAAGGGCTCCACAACTCTTCCTTGACTTCTTTAATTGTATGCAAAGCCTTTTTTAAGAGAACCTTTCAAATTAAGAATTCTTCAGGGACCTTGCTCCCCCTTGGGATTTAAATTTTGTTGTAGAGAAGTTGACTGTGCCAGCATTTGAATGGCCTTTCTTAGTTGATAATTTTTTTTTTTTTCATGGAAGACATTTTCTCCTGCAGCCATAATGTCAGCAAGAAGGATCTCAGAACTTCAAGGCTTGCATATTAACTCTCTTTATCTACTTATTTTAAGGGAGAGGTCCTATGTATAAATTCTTCTTTCATACAGAAGGTATTCATTGAAGGTAATTTAAACCAGTCACTTAATCTGACTGTATTGCTCTTGAACTTTTTGAACAGTAGTAGTGTGTTGTGGATTGTTTTGATGTCCACGGGAAGCTCAAATTGTATCAGTACAGAGCAAAATAATTTTGTAAAGATCCTGTTATTTGTGTCTTAAGCTACCAAAATACAGGTTTGAAAGTGTGTAAAGTTACCTTACATAAGTAGTTTCAGAATACATTAAATTATTTTACACAAAATGTAGCAATATATTTGCATGGATACCTAGAGTGCCTTCCCTTCCAGAAAGCATTGGCTACCTCACCAGGATTTTTCAGAAATGTATCTGTGTATATTGGCAGTTATGACATGGGCTGATCTGCATGCTTTCACAAAGCACTAAGCTGGATGTGATCTCAAGGTCTAGATCCTGTTTTGGGGCCACAATATTACAAGGGATTCTTTCATGATACCGCCCAAAGAGATGAGTTTGGGGCTTTGTCCTAAAGTGTATTTTAGTAGACAGACCAGATCATGTCAGATATGAAAGTTTTGTACTTATAATTTTGCATCAGTGTTAAGTGTAGGACCCTGTCACCCCATCAGTTTACATAGCTTTTGGCATGCTTAGCATGATTAATATGCAAATCCATTATGTCATGCACAATTGACATTACTTGACAGGTCAGCTGCTTAAAGTAATGGGGAAGTAGTTAATATTATTTAACTGGATTATCTAATGAATATTCAAAACTCTTGGTCAGCTGAAATATGGATTCAAAATGCATGCTCAGAACTTGAGTGTGGCATGGTAGCAACACCGCCCCATCCCTGAAATATTCGGGTCTATATCAGAACATCGAAGTTTTAAAACTTCAAATGTTCTAATATTGACTCGTTTTGAGTGAACACTAAAAATAGCGAAGCTAAAGAACACCAAATTCTTTCCTAGGGAAAGAATTTGGTTGGCCGGTTCTGTGGCTTCCCTATTTTCAGCGCTGTGGTGGAAAGTTACGGGTCAGGTTCAGGAAAGTGTGCGATTGTGTGGTCGTTAGGTTTAGGGCATGGGTTAGGTGAGTTAGGGTTAGGGCACGGGTTAGGTGAATTAGGGTTAGGGGCGGGTTAAGTGATTTAGGGTTAGGGCGCGGGTTAGGTGAGTGTGCGATAGTGACGGACCTTAGGGTTAGGGTTTTGGTTAAGGTAAGTGGATAGATAGTGTATGTATAGTTTAGTATAGGGTTAGTTATAGGATTATAAGTATGTGTGTGTGTGTGTGTGTGTGTGTGTGTGTGTGTGTGTGTGTGTGGATTGATGTTTTTTAGGTGTGCTTGTGTTGTGTGCATGTGTTTCGGAATAGAAATTTTTTTCCCAAGGAAAAAAATTTGCTGTTCTGAATGTTCGATATTATGTGGTTTAGATATTTTAGGTTTGATGAAATAGCATTCGCTATTTTCATCTTTCGATAGCGTGATATAAACGCAAATATTCTATCTTATATTGTATATTTTTATTGTTGGATGGCTATCCTGTGACATTTTTACTGTCATTTCTTATTATGAGGCAGTTGTCAAAATTTAAGGATTGTTACCTTAATGATCAGGGCTAAACAATACAACAATTTATGAGATGCTGCTAATGTTGCTGCTGTACCACACATAGATTCTCAGCAGAAGTACTGTGGTAGAGCATAATCAGTAAGAAGAGATTTAAGAACATAACTCTCAGCTGTCCTCTTCTTTCAGTACATTTATGTTGCCTCATATTTTTGGCTTGTCTCTTGT
This sequence comes from Protopterus annectens, assembly GCF_019279795.1. Lineage (NCBI taxonomy): Eukaryota > Metazoa > Chordata > Ceratodontiformes > Protopteridae > Protopterus > Protopterus annectens. The sequence goes on along the minus strand of NC_056731.1, from coordinate 616,252,104 downwards.
AAAATTGTTGAAATGTCTTGTTTAATGAATATTTATTACCCACCTTCTGTGTGTAATAACATGAGTAATCAATATTCATTAAGAATGCATGACATAGCAATAGGGTCATCCATAAATTATACTGTCAGTGTTATTTTGGTGGGGTTTTCTACTGCATGTCGGGAGGGATAGTGTTCTGCATTATTGCTGACAGATCTGCACTGCCCTTGGATCATCCATTTCAACATTCCCACTTTTTTTTCACCTGCCTGTGAGGGTGAACTCAGAGACAGATAGTTTTGGGGCACGTTTATGACATGTTTGTATCTCTGGATTCTTGCTATACTATACTATAAAGTGGCATAGCAGAGATGGAAAAGAATGGTGGAGTGTGAAGCATTGTGGGTAAGGGAAGGAGTTGTAGCCTGGAAAAGTCTGACTTGCTAAGTTAACCAGAACCTGCAGCATCCAGTCTTAAATGTCATTGAAGTGAATGGACCAATGACCATTCAGGTCTATCCTTACAGTAACAGTAAGTACGTAAGTTTCATTTCTTTAACAACAGAAAGCCAGTTCAAAGATCATATGGCTTGCAACTATCCTCAGTTTGGAGTACAAGATAGCATTTTATTTAAACCAGTTCTAGAAATAATCTAAATACATTCATAGTCCTTATGTTCAAAGATGGCATATGCTGGAAAGATAAAGAGTCTTAGAGCTAGAGATAATCTGTCTTCTAAGACAATGAGCTAGTATGTACAATTATTTTAAATTAAAACAAAAAAGGTTTTCTCTCCCACTTTAATTAACATGGTAAATGTATAGACATTCAAAATGATAACACTTCATGCCCTCATATATCTGAGTTTATTTGGATGCTGTATGGTGACATTGGAATTGAATGCAAAGTGGTGTATTCTATTTTATAAACCATAATAAAGATTTCTCAGGTGTCATATGGAAGAGCATTTCCAATTTTAGTTAATCCATTTAGAATTGTTGTGGCTGCAATGTTTTTTCCAAGGTCTGACCATGCTTTATAGCTGCTCACAAGGTGCAAAACATGCAGATTAATCTTTTCCAACTGTTTTTAAGAAGACGTGTTTGGGACTGGAAAGCATAGTGATTGGTTATTGATTCCTTTTTTGTGGTTGGATGTGTGGGTTCTCAGTATTTGTTTTTTATTCAAGAAGCTGAACCAATATATGGCAGCAGACCTGGAAAATGAAGACATCTGTAACCCTCAAGACCATTCTTCACATATGCTCTCTTATTACAGATTAATGCATAGTTCAGCCACTACCCACAACAAGCAAGGCACTGAGACAATATTCAGTTTAAAACAAACATGTAATTGCTTAACTGTCTTCACTTAACTTTCATTATTGTATAGATGCCTGCTGTTTGGTATTTATGTCTCCTTCTGGGACCACAGTTAACAAATTTTTATAAATCACTTCTACATGTATATTTTTGACATATCTAGATATCAGGGTGTAATAAATACAAGTATGCAATTTCAACATGCACATATTTTTTATTTCTGTACATCCAATGTGGATCATTGACACTATTACCTATTTTCTGTGCACATCATCAGCTCTCATACTTAACTTAACAGACACTGTAATACACTATGTCCAAGTTAAACTTAAAAAAAAACTAAATCACTCATATAGCTATTCCTGCCTCTGTTTGACCCCTGAAACAAAACCCTGACCTTAGATAAAAAAAAACAACTATTTTTTTAACAAAATGATCTATATTAAATTATCACTTAAAACACAGGCACTCTTACATTTATATAAATTAAAATAAACCATACTGACACAATTTCATTTGTAAACATTATACATTACAAACCATGCTGACACAACTGTATCTGCAAACAGTATACATCACTTGCCTTCTTTAAGCCTTGCTCCTCTTCTGCATGTATTGATCCTACAATTCCCATTTTTCCTACGTAATTTGCTCCTACCATTTTCTAAAGATCCCAATTTCAGTTGTTTTACCTCTGTTACTATCTTCACTTTTTCTAGTAAAGTTGGTTTAGACTTTTTTTTCCATTTTGTAGTAATTGCTTTTTTGGCAGCCACCATAATTAGACTCAGCAAGGCCTTACTATGTCTAGGTAATTCAGATTCTGTATCATACCTTGAAAAAAATAATTTCCTTAGTTACACCAATTCACTTACCCAGTATCTAAGACAGTGCAGTCTGCAGGGAATCTTTAAAGTCTGCTAACTCATAATACTCCCAGAAAATATGTTCCCAATTACCTCTTTCTTCCCCATCACACATCCAACATTTGCTGTCTACCTGAGTTAAAATTCTTTGGAGTCTACTTGGAGTATAAATCTACCTATTTAAACACTTCCAAGCAAAGATCCTAAATCTGCTAGATTTTGTTACATATTTGGGAGACATACATATATTCCCCCACTGTTTCCTTGTGAATTGCTTATTCAATCTCTCTTCCCAATTCCTTTCTAGCCTCCTCTGATTGATTCTAATAGTTATCATGCGATATTATATATGCTGTACTAATTATTGTTTCTTAATGGCAACTTCTGTTCTAGATTCTAGTAAAAACTCTACCAGTGCTGGTGTTTTGTTTAGGACCACCCCTCTTTCTTTCTCTTTGCCTATGCTCTAATATCAATCCTTGATAGGGAAGGCAATCTCTAACCTGCAGTCTAAATACGTTCTAGGTGTCTTCCCATTCTAACACCTTTCCCTCTCTAGTTATTTGCTCCCAATACCTGGTTTCCTTTGTCAGTTTTCTCCAATAAATCCCATCCCCCTCTTGCCTATTGTCTGTACCTCTAATTGCAGTCATCCCTATCAGCAGAATCTCCTTTCTTCATTCCCATGTTATCTTAGTTCTTAGAATATTTTCTGCTACTTTATGAATATAATATTTTGTATGATTATTGTTTTTCTCCTTAAAGGTCTGCAACTAAAATTCCAGTCGCAACTTGTTTCTTGAGCTTCCCTCTATTTTACCATCATCTCTTTCCACTTTGAATTATAGTTTTCTGCTTGTGCTATGTATAGGAGCCTTAACTATGCTACTCAGAAATACCCCTTCAAATCGAGTAATCCCAGTCCTTGCTCTATTGGAAGAATAAGTTTATCCCACTTGACTTTTGCTATCTTCCTCTCCCAGATAAAATCCTTCAGCTCTTTATTGATTGCTATCCACAACTTCTCCTCTGGTTGATAAAAAATGTGCTTGACCTGTATATAAGACTAAAGGGACTAAAAACTTTTCAACTACTTGTATCTTACTATCAATATCCACATAACAGAGCTTCTGTTTTCTCAGTTTTTGTATTATCTTTTGTTTAGTCTCTTCCCACATATCCTTAGTTGCCACATCGGAAGCATTTTTAATCCATATTCCTAAATACTTCATTTTATTATGTCCCATAAATATAGATATTGCTGAACCAATTCATGTGTGGGTACATAATTTACCGCTATTGCCTTTGTTTTAGCTTCATTAATTTTTGTATCCTGAAAAGATTTGAAACTGTCTCAAAATGTTCCACAACAGTGTAATGTCCCTTTCTGGTTTTGTTATGTATAAAATAATATTACCTGAAAATACAGCCAGCTTTTCTTGACTATCATACCAATTATATCCTTGAATTTCTGAGTCCCTTATTTTTTTTTTGCCAATGATTCTAAATATAATGCAAATAATAAAGGAGAGAGAGAGAGAGAGAGAGAGAGAGAGAGGACACCCCTGCCTGGTTACTCTGCTGAAGGAGATATTATCAGAGAGGACTCCACCCACTTTAATTTTTGCCTCTGATCCATCATATATTCTCCTAATCAACCTTATAATTTTATCAGGGAATGCAAATGCTTCCATTGCTCTACTCATAAAGTCCCAGCTTACTCTGTCAAATCCTTTCTCTGCATTAAAGCCCCAAAACAACAATGATATTTTCTTACATTCTGCTTCCCGGATCATCAGTGTTCTGTTAATGTTGTCAAATGTTTGCCTCTCTTCCACAAAACTGCATTGATCCATATCTATCAATTTTGACATCACTTTTGCTATTATTTTAGCCATTATAGACATAAACACTTCACAGTCATGGTTTAGTATTGAAATTGGCCTGGACCTGATGGATCTTTACCCTCTTTAGGTACCATTGTTTTCTTGCAGGATGTTGGTACTTCTCTTCTTAAAATACTATTAAACAAAACCTTCCAGATCTTTATCAATTTGTTTCCTCCTAGCTTCCAAACTTCCATAGGAATACTGTCTATTCCTGGCGACTTTTCATTAGATTGCTTATGCATCACCATTTTTATCTCATCTCCTCCTATCCTGTTAATAATTGAGCCTCCTCTACCTCTAACCTTGGCATATTTAATTATTCCATAAATATTTCCATTTGTACCTTTTCTTGATTTCCATTTTTCTCTGCTTTATACAGACTTTCACAGATTTCCCAAAATATTTCTAATGCTTCTACAGGATCACTTGTTATTTTCCTTGTTATAGGCTGCCTAAGCTTGGTGACAGCCCTTTCTGCTTTCGGTTGCCTAAGTCGTTGTGCTAAAAGTTTTAGTGCTTTGGAATTATTATGAAAAACAATTGTTTAACAGAAATTTTTCTAAACTCATGCATATTATCAAGGTAATCCCTTATTTTCTTTTTAGCATTCTGCAATTGCTGCTCTTCTTTTTGGGTGAAATTCCCCCTATTTTGCAATATTTTAAATTTTGTCAGTCCCTCTAAATAATTTTTGTTACTTCTTAACCATATATCTTTCTTTTATTTCCACCCTATTTTAAACTCCACTTTAATTTTATTCCACTTCACAGCTATAGTTTCAGAAAAAGTTTCTACCTTCACTAATATCTCCTGAATAATTTCCACTACCTGTTTCTTAAATGCCTCTCTATTCAACAGATAAATGGGAAAGCACCAGTGCCTCATTTCCATTTCATTACCCTGTGTTTTTATTTTAGTTAGTATTGATGCAGGATTGAAAATAGTTATTGGGTGCATATCAATACCTTCAGTTAAATGCACATGTTCCTGTGAAATGTAAATTCTGTCTAGCCTATCCTAGTTTTTGTATCTTAGGGAATAATATGTAAATTCACTTCAGACCTCTAGTTCTGAATTAACATATTCCATAACAAATATTTTCATAAATTTCTTTAAAAATCTATCATCCTTTGTTATATTTTCCCTTCTAGGCCCCCCAGATACACCATCACTTTTGCAAATCAAATTCCAGTCCCCACCTATAAGTAATATTGCTTGCTGAAAGTTAATTATTTCTCCCAGAATTTTCTTAAGCTCCATTATAGCAGTTTTTGGTGGAATATAAATACATGCCAGTGTAATCCCCCTTCCTTGCCAGTAGCCCCTTAGTACTACAAATCTACCATTACTATCTTTTTTGTCCTCTTCTATCACAAATGGAGCTCCTCATGGAATTAATATGAGTACTTCTCTCTTCGTTTGTCTCAGGTATTCTGATGAATAACCATCCTGCAAACCTTTCTTTTTCAAACCCACATATTCAGTTCTTTCCAAGAGTGTGTCTCCTGAAGCACAACTATTTGCACTCTACATTTTTAATATAGTTCACTACTCCTTTTTTATTTATCTGTGAGACCATTAATGTTTAAAGACATTATAGAAAGCATCATATTCTTGAAAAATTATTATAACAGCTTTTTTGTTAAAAGGTCTAGTTCCAGTTTTTGTGTTACATGTATGTACTGTTTGGAGGTTAATCTTTTATACACTTGATTTGATGTTGTCAAGTTTCATTTTATCCTCAATGCATGGGTTAAGTTCTGAGCTTCAGAACCGAGTTGGCCATTACCTTAGCTAGCAATAGCCAAAAACTCTTGATGTTAATCCCTTCTCCACAGTGCTCCGCTCCTAGTTACCTCAGATCTCGTTTGCCACTTTTCATGATTCACACATTCGCCATTGCTCTCAAGCTAAGTGATGACTTATTTATATATTTACACCTTTTTGAAAAAGTTTCTAATTCTTTATTGCTAAGCTTATTACTCATTAACCTACCCACTACTTTCTAACCCTTGGTGTAGTCTGAACTATCATTGTTGATAGTTTTTTTTTTTTCTTTTTCTTCTTTATTCTGCTTTCTCCTTCAAAAAAATATCTGTTTCTTACTATAGTGAGAGCTCCTGTTTTGCAAGGCCTTTGTACTGTGTGCATGTGTGTGTGTGCGTGTGTGTGTGTGTGTGTGTGGAGGGGGGCATTGTACAGCTGGCTTATTGACACCATTGTCGAAACATGAAATCTCTTCAGTATGGCTAATACTACTAAAGTCCCTGCTGGATTCAAAAGATGCCAGAAATGTGGGCACAAAATTATGATGTCAGATGCTTATTTGCTGTGAGTCTATTGTCTGGGCCCTGTTCACTTTCAAGAAGACTGCTCTATATGTCATAGTTTCAGTCACAGCACACTAGTAGAATGATGAAATAAGCTTATTTTGAAGGGTATGCTTCCATCTGCCTTCAGTGAGGCTTTATCTGGTTCTGAGAAAGCCAAGAGTAAGACTGATGTGTCTTCCCCTTCTTCCTCATCTTCCTCTTCCAAAGCTTTGGAGAAAGCAAAAAAGAGAAGCCTATTGGTGCCTTTTATTCTATCGGCACCATCCTCTAAAAAGTCTACATCTTCTGTTCACTTGGAACCCTTGGAGCCAACCAACTCCACTACTAAAAAAAGAAGGTATGTACCTACCATAACCTTCCATGTTAGTTGTCTTCATCTCGCCTTCCTTCTTGCTGTTTGGGATCTGAGCTGATCATCGGCTCCGACTCGGCCATCTTCAATAGCTCGAGAGCTGTTTACTGGCTCAAGGCTACCCCTTATCCCATTATGCCTAGCGAAAGCCACCCAGATCTCATTTGTATTACCTAATCCCAGACATAAGTTGAGAAAGCCAGTTATATAAAAACTGGTTGTTCAATACATCTAATTATATAATAGGTTATGAGAAACCTGGCCAGAAGAACAATAAGGAAAAAAATACTCAGCCAGTGAAAACAAGAACTCCTCTCAGTCCACTAGGACAGGGGAAGGAGTGAAGGATGCAAGAAGGAAGGCGAGATGAAGGCAACTAACATGGAACGTTATGGTAGGTACATAACTTCTTTATGTTAAGTTACCTATCTCGCCTTCGTTCTTGCTGTTTGGGACAGCATCCCTAGCACCTAACATCTTGGGTGGCTCATTGGAACAGACCTTTCAGAACAGTGGAACCAAAGTCAGCTCTGCTCTGGGAGACCATATCCACCTTGTAATGAGAGATAAAGGTATGAGGGTTTGCCCACATGGCAGCTACACAGATTGAATCTATGGGCAACCTAGACTGAAAAGCTATGGAGGTGGCTAATGCCCTGGTAGAATGACTTTTTGGTTTAGCTGGTAACTCTTTATTCCGTAACTGATAAATAAAGGTAATAGTATTAGATAACCATCTGGATAAGGTCACCTTGGAAACTGGGAGGCCTTGTTTGTTGAAGGCATAAGAGAGAAATAACTGGTCTGACTTTCTTAGTTCTTTAGTTCTATGAAGGTAAAGACACAATTGTCTGTGAACATCCAGTTCATGGAGCTTGTATTCTGCCTTGTTGCTGTGATTGGGAAAGAACACTGGGAGATCTATGGATTGATTTAAATTGTTCTCTGAGCAGACTTTAGGAAGAAAGGATGGATTGGTCCTCAGAGAAACTCTGTCCTTGTGAAACACCAGGTAAGGAGGATGAACACATAGTGCTTGAAGTTCAGAGACATGCCTAGCTGAAGTGATAGCAACCAGAAAAAGTGTCTTCCAAGACAGAAACTTAAGGGAACATGATGCTGCCGGTTCAAAAGGAGGCAAAATTAAGGAAGTTAAGACTAAATAAAGATCCCAAGGAGGAGGGGGATCTCTCACTGGAGGTCTAAGAAGAGATGTTCCTCTCAAAAAAGCCTTACAGAGCTTATGAGACATGATGTTAGAATTCAACAATCCGATATGAAAATTTGAAATGGCTGCTAACTGTACTCTAATAGTAGTGGAAGCAGCACCGGACTGGAAAAATTGTGCTAGAAATTCAAGAATTTCATGGACTGGGGCTGAGAAAGGATCCACATTTCTAGATTCTGTCCAGTAAGAAAACCGTTTCCATTTACTAGCATACATTTTTCTCGTAGTAGACTTATGTGAGGAAACGATAATATCATGGACTGCTGGGGAGATACCAGGAAGCCTGGCTAAGGCTGGAAGTGGAGTAACCAAGCTGTAAGCTGGAGTGTTTGGAGGGATTGATGCAACCCGCCTGATTGATGAATCAGAAGATCTGGAATCGGGTCCAGAATCCAGGGCTGATCGAGAAGGTAGGGGTGCAGGAACGGAAACCATATCTGTCAAGGCCAATAAGGGGCAATGAGGATCATTTTGCAACCCAATGATTTTGCTTTCTCTATGAGTCTTGGTATTAGGGGAAATGGGGGAAAAGCATAAAGGAGTCCAGGAGGCCAATCATGGACTAGAGCGTCTCTGGGTATATGACCTGGATGCAGAAGAAGGGAGAAATAGTTGCTGCATTTGCTGTTGAGAGGGGTAGCAAACAGATTGCAGCAAGGCTGTCCCCATTTGCGGAAGATAAGATCCGCAACTTCCTGATTCAGAGACCACTCGTAAGGCATGAGAATAGCTCTGCTGAGCCTGTCCGCTATGATGTTGGATCTCCCAGGGATGTGCATCGCAATCAGAAAACGTTGGGAGGAAATCGCCCATTGCCACAGTCTGAGTTGCCTTTCGACACAGGGGGTAGAACCTGGTTCTGCCCTGTTTGTTGATATACCACACCACTAACATGTTTTCTGTTTGAATTGCAATGGTCCCAGAAGGAAGAGAGTCTTGAAGGGCTTGCAACACCAGAAGCATGGCTCTCATTTCTAGGACATTGATGTGCAGATGGTACTCGTGAGTTTGCCAAGTGCCTTGGACTGTCCTGCGCAGATAATGCCCCCCCCCCATCCTATCAGGGAGCCGTCCATGGTCACTGTGGCTACCGGTGGGAAGCTGTATGAAAGGTCTGCCCTGAGACACTAGTGGGGAGTCTATCCACCAAGACAGGTGCCTTTTGCATGTTTCTGTAATCAGGATCATGCGAGGCATGGGAAGCTCTTGAAAGGACCACAGCATAAAAAGAAGCCACTGAAGAATTCTCATGTGGAAACGCACTAATGGAACTAGAAGAATGGCAGCTGCCATGGAGCCCAGAGCTTGAAGGACATATCTGACTTGAATCCTTTTGCTCTGCATTAGGATTAACACTTGTAGACGAATTGTGGAAACTCTTTCCAGTGGTAATCTTGCAAACATTTCCCTTGTGTTTAATTCTGCTCCTATGTAAGTGATAGACTGACAGGGCAACAAGACAGATTTTTCAAAATTTATTGTGATGCCTAGTTGAGTGCATGATGTGATTGTATAATCCCGCACTTGTAAGAATTGATGCCTGGTGGTAGCAGTGAGGAGCCAGTCATCTAGATATGAAAACACCTGGAATCCTTGACTCCTCAGGTGAGCCGTGACTACTGCCATACACTTGGTGAACACCCTGGGGGCTGAGGTGAGAAATATTTTCATAAATTTCTTTAAAAATCTATCATCCTTTGTTATATTTTCCCTTCTAGGCCCCCCAGACACATCATCACTTTTGCAAATCAAATTCCAGTCCCCACCTATAAGTAATATTGCTTGCTGAAAGTTAATTATTTCTCCCAGAATTTTCTTAAGCTCCATTATAGCAGTTTTTGGTGGAATATAAATACATGCCAGTGTAATCCCCCTTCCTTGCCAGTAGCCCCTTAGTACTACATATCTACCATTACTATCTTTTTTGTCCTCTTCTATCACTAATGGAGCTCCTCATGGAATTAATATGAGTACTTCTCTCTTCGTTTGTCTCAGGTATTCTGATGAATAACCATCCTGCAAACCTTTCTTTTTCAAACCCACATATTCAGTTCTTTCCAAGAGTGTATCTCCTGAAGCACAACTATTTGCACTCTACATTTTTAATATAGTTCACTACTCCTTTTTTATTTATCTGTGAGACCATTAATGTTTAAAGACATTATAGAAAGCATCATATTCTTGAAAAATTATTATAACAGCTTTTTTGTTAAAAGGTCTAGTTCCAGTTTTTGTGTTACATGTATGTACTGTTTGGAGGTTAATCTTTTATACACTTGATTTGATGTTGTCAAGTTTCATTTTATCCTCAATGCATGGGTTAAGTTCTGAGCTTCAGAACCGAGTTGGCCATTACCTTAGCTAACCATAGCCAAAAACTCTTGATGTTAATCCCTTCTCCACAGTGCTCCGCTCCTAGTTACCTCAGATCTCGTTTGACACTTTTCATGATTCACACATTCGCCATTGCTCTCAAGCTAAGTGATGACTAATTTATATATTTACACCTTTTTGAAAAAGTTTCTAATTCTTTATTGCTAAGCTTATTACTCATTAACCTACCACTACTTTCTAATCCTTGGTGTAGTCTGAACTATCATTGTTGATAGTGTTTTTTTTCTTTTTCTTCTTTATTCTGCTTTCTCCTTCAAAAAAATATCTGTTTCTTACTATAGTGAGAGTTCCTGTTTTGCAAGGCCTTTGTACTGTGTGCATGTGTGTGTGTGTGTGTGTGTGGGGGGGGGGGGCATTGTACAGCTGGCTTATTGACACCATTGTCGAAACATGAAATCTCTTCAGTATGGCTGATACTACTAAAGTCCCTGCTGGATTTAAAAGATGCCAGAAATGTGGGCACAAAATTATGATGTCAGATGCTTATTTGCTGTGAGTCTATTGTCTGGGTCCTGTTCACTTTCAAGAAGACTGCTCTATATGTCATAGTTTCAGTCACAGCACACTAGTAGAATGATGAAATAAGCTTCTTTTGAAGGGTATGCTTCCATCTGCCTTCAGTGAGGCTTTATCTGGTTCTGAGAAAGCCAAGAGTAAGACTGATGTGTCTTACCCTTCTTCCTCATCTTCCTCTTCCAAAGCTTTGGAGAAAGCAAAAAAGAGAAGCCTATTGGTGCCTTTTATTCTATCGGCACCATCCTCTAAAAAGTCTACATCTTCTGTTCACTTGGAACCCTTGGAGCCAACCAACTCCACTACTAAAAAAAGAAGGTATGTACCTACCATAATGTTCCATGTTAGTTGTATTCATCTCGCCTTCCTTCTTGCTGTTTGGGATCTGAGCTGATCATCGGCTCCGACTCGGCCATCTTCAATAGCTCGAGATCTGTTTACTGGCTCAAGGCTACCCCTTATCCCATGATGCCTAGCGAAAGCTACCCAGATCTCATTTGTATTACCTAATCCCAGACATAAGTTGAGAAAGCCAGTTATATAAAAACTGGTTGTTCAATACATCTAATTATATAATAGGTTATGAGAAACCTGGCCAGAAGAACAATAAGGAAAAAAATACTCAGCCAGTGAAAACAAGAACTCCTCTCAGTCCACTAGGACAGGGGAAGGAGTGAAGGACGCAAGAAGGAAGGCGAGATGAAGGCAACTAACATGGAACGTTATGGTAGGTACATAACTTCTTTATGTTAAGTTACCTATCTCGCCTTCGTTCTTGCTGTTTGGGACAGCATCCCTAGCACCTAACATCTTGGGTGGCTCATTGGAACAGACCTTTCAGAACAGTGGAACCAAAGTCAGCTCTGCTCTGGGAGACCATATCCACCTTGTAATGAGAGATAAAGGTATGAGGGTTTGCCCACATGGCAGCTGCACAGATTGAATCTATGGGCAACCTGGACTGAAAAGCTATGGAGGTGGCTAATGCCCTGGTAGAATGACTTTTTGGTTTAGCTGGTAACTCTTTATTCCGTAACTGATAAATAAAGGTAATAGTATTAGATAACCATCTGGATAAGGTCACCTTGGAAACTGGGAGGCCTTGTTTGTTGAAGGCATAAGAGAGAAATAACTGGTCTGACTTTCTTAGTTCTTTAGTTCTATGAAGGTAAAGACACAATTGTCTGTGAACATCCAGTTCGTGGAGCTTGTATTCTGCCTTGTTGCTGTGATTGGGAAAGAACACTGGGAGATCTATGGATTGATTTAAATTGTTCTCTGAGCAGACTTTAGGAAGAAAGGATGGATTGGTCCTCAGAGAAATTCTGTCCTTGTGTAACACCAGGTAAGGAGGATGAACACATAGTGCTTGAAGTTCAGAGACATGCCTAGCTGAAGTGATAGCAACCAGAAAAAGTGTCTTCCAAGACAGAAACTTAAGGGAACATGATGCTGCCGGTTCAAAAGGAGGCAAAATTAAGGAAGTTAAGACTAAATAAAGATCCCAAGGAGGAGGGGGATCTCTCACTGGAGGTCTAAGAAGAGATGTTCCTCTCAAAAAAGCCTTACAGAGCTTATGAGACATGATGTTAGAATTCAACAATCCGATATGAAAATTTGAAATGGCTGCTAACTGTACTCTAATAGTAGTGGAAGCAGCACCGGACTGGAAAAATTGTGCTAGAAATTCAAGAATTTCATGGACTGGGGCTGAGAAAGGATCCACATTTCTAGATTCTGCCCAGTAAGAAAACCGTTTTCATTTACTAGCATACGTTTTTCTCGTAGTAGACTTATGTGAGGAAACGATAATATCATGGACTGCTGGGGAGATACCAGGAAGCCTGGCTAAGGCTGGAAGTGGAGTAACCAAGCTGTAAGCTGGAGTGTTTGGAGGGATTGATGCAACCCGCCTGATTGATGAATCAGAAGATCTGGAATCGGGTCCAGAATCCAGGGCTGATCGAGAAGGTAGGGGTGCAGGAATGGAAACCATATCTGTCGAGGCCAATAAGGGGCAATGAGGATCATTTTGCAACCCAATGATTTTGCTTTCTCTATGAGTCTTGGTATTAGGGGAAATGGGGGAAAAGCATAAAGGAGTCCAGGAGGCCAATCATGGACTAGAGCGTCTCTGGGTATGTGACCTGGATGCAGAAGAAGGGAGAAATAGTTGCTGCATTTGCTGTTGAGAGGGGTGGCAAACAGATTGCAGCAAGGCGGTCCCCATTTGCGGAAGATAAGATCCGCAACTTCCTGATTTAGAGACCACTCGTAAGGCATGAGAATAGCTCTGCTGAGCCTGTCCGCTATGATGTTGGATCTCCCAGGGATGTGCGTCGCAATCAGAAAACGTTGGGAGGAAATCGCCCATTGCCACAGTCTGAGTTGCTTTTCGACACAGGGGGTAGAACCTGGTTCTGCCCTGTTTGTTGATGTACCACACCACTAACATGTTGTCTGTTTGAATTGCAATGGTCCCAGAAGGAAGAGAGTCTTGAAGGGCTTGCAACACCAGAAGCACGGCTCTCATTTCTAGGACATTGATGTGCAGATGGTACTCATGAGTTTGCCAAGTGCCTTGGACTGTCCTGCGCAGATAATGCCCCCCCATCCTATCAGGGAGCCGTCCATGGTCACTGTGGCTACCGGTGGAAGCTGTATGAAAGGTCTGCCCTGAGACACTAGTGGGGAGTCCATCCACCAAGACAGGTGCCTTTTGCATGTTTCTGTAATCAGGATCATGTGAGACATGGGAAGCTCTTGAAATGACCACAGCATGAAAAGAAGCCACTGAAGAATTCTCATGTGGAAACACGCTAATGGAACTAGAAGAATGGCAGCTGCCATGGAGCCCAGAGCTTGAAGGACATATCTGACTTGAATCCTTTTGCTCTGCATTAGGATTAACACTTGTTGACGAATTGTGGAAACTCTTTCCAGTGGTAATCTTGCAAACATTTCCCTTGTGTTTAATTCTGCTCCTATGTAAGTGATAGACTGACAGGGCAACAAGACAGATTTTTCAAAATTTATTGTGATGCCTAGTTGAGTGCATGATGTGATTGTATAATCCCGCACTTGTAAGAATTGATGCCTGGTGGTAGCAGTGAGGAGCCAGTCATCTAGATATGAAAACACCTGGAATCCTTGACTCCTCAGGTGAGCCGTGACTACTGCCATACACTTGGTGAACACCCTGGGGGCTGAGGTGAGACCAATGGGCAGAGCTCTGAACTGGTAATGACTGGCCCCTACCCGGAAGCGAAGAAATCTCCTGGAGCGTCTATCCATCTTGATATGGTTGTACGCGTCCTGAAGATCTATCAAGCACATCCAATTGTCCTGACCCAGAAAGGGTAGAATGGACTGTAGCGTGACCATCCAAAACTTTTCTCTTTGTACAGATTTGTTTAGTCTGCTGAGATCCAGAATCAGTCTCCAGTCCCCTGTCTTTTTTGGCACCAAAAAGAATCTTGAGTACGTTCTGGATCCAAGCTGGTCTGCGGGGACTTCCTGAATGGCTCTTTTTTCTAGCAGTTTTGAAACTTCTATGACTGCTTGCTCCCTCAGATTGGGGGGAACATCTGGAAGGGCCTTTTTTGACTGTAAGGGGGATTGGTGGAAGGGAATTTTGTAACCTCCGGATATAATAGATAGCACCCATCTGTCTCTTGTTAAATTTTGCCAAGCTTTTGGGTACAGCAAAAGTCTTTCCCCAACTGCCTCCAGAGGTGAGCAGCCAGGTAACCCTTCAGGGATGCTGGAAGGGCTTGCCAGAGAAGGATTCTCTGTCACCCTGGTTCTGCGGACCCCCTCTGCCACGAGGGTGGCATCTGTTGTTGTTGGTTTCCCCCCTCTGCCTCTGGAGGAAAAATCACCATGTGTGTCAGGCAAGGATCCCTGGGATTTCCAGAACCACATCTTCCCACTCTTCTGACCCTTGGGGTAAGGTCTAGAGGGAGTAGAAAAATGGACTCCCACAGCAGAGAGAGTCTTGCCTTCTTGCTCACACCTGGTCAATATGTCTTTCACCTGAGGCCCAAAGAGAAAGGAGCCATCAAAGGGAGTACTGGTGAAGGACGCTTGAAAGGGTTCCGCAAACTGACACAGCCGCATCCAAGCATGTCGCCTGAGGGCCACACCTGTGCCAGTGGCTCTGCTCGCTCCATCGGCTGCATAGGAAATAAGCCTCATGGAGGAGTTGACTATGGAATTAAGAGTCGCCAGCTGGGAAGCTACTTTGGCTTGTACTCCCTCAGCTGTAGGATCTTGAAGGGCATCTCCAAGCTCTTTCATGAGATCCCTTTGAAGATGAGTAAAATGACATAGATAGCTCATGGACCTCGTCAAGAAGGTCGCTGAAGCAAACATTCGCTTTCCGTATCTGTCCATCGTCTGAGACTCTTTGTTACGGGGATGAACAGATGAAGAGGTTTCTGCTAACTCTTTCTTGGTGGCTGCTGCTACCACCATGGCATCAACGAGCACAACTTTGGAAAGGAATTGCTTATCCTGGGGGGCTGTAATAAACTTGTTAGGTCTCCTTGGAGTTGGTTCCACAGTGTCTGGAGCTGACCAAGCCTTTCGAGCTACCACAGACATGAGTGGGTCGAAAGGAGGAGAAACCCAGGAGGTGGAAGGCCGGGAACAGAATGCGTCCAGGAATGCAGACTTATCCTCGGTAGGGGCTAGGGAAGTCCAGTTCCCCCTCTGCCTAAGCATTTCCTTTTTTAATTGTAGACTTAACTCCTAGAACTTCTTATACATATCACTACAAGATGCCTTTAGTAGTAAAAACTAAAATGACCAAACCAATACTCTTAGCTTTAATTTCAATTGCTCTCACCTCCACCTACCTCATCACCTCCTCTGAAAAATTGTATTGTTACCATTTTAATTACTCTCCAAAACAAACAGCTATACATACTCCCATACTCCCTAATATTCAAACTAATATCACTTTTGATCCCACCTATCTATTACCTAAATACCATAGATTCTCCCACATTAAATACAATAAATCCACTGTAAAGAAAGTAAAATATCTAACCAACTTTATAAATACTTCCACAATCAAACTAAGTAATCCCTCCTTAAAAGACGGTGACATCCACCCTAACCCTGGCTCTACAAATCCTGCTACCCTAATAACCCATCCTAAACTTCCTAACTCTTTCTTAATAGGACACCTAAATATCCGCAGTATTAAAAACAAAGTAGCCCATCTCCATGCCCTTCTAGATATTCACTGCTTTGATATCTTCTGCCTGAAAGAAACATGGTTAAAACCAGACAGCAAAGACAATGAAATCATTCCCCAAGGGTATAATATATTAAGACAAGACCGAATAAAAAGCAAGGGTGGGGGAGTAGCAGTTCTATTCAAAGATGGACTTCAAATCTCCACTTTACCATACAACCCACCTCAGCATAGTAAGGCAGAAGTCCTTATCACCAAATTACAAATCAACCAAAGTAAATCTTTATATGTCATCTGTATCTACCTACCCCCCGGTAATAATATCAATGCTATAGAGGATATTCTAAGCTGGGTGTCCTCAACCTACCCCCAAGAAATAATAATACTTGGTGATTTTAATACTGACTGGAAAGTTGTTAATGCTGACAATCCTACCTCCCACATCAACCTTCACGGCTTCAGTCAAACTATTACTTCCACAACTAGAATCAATAAACCAAATAAGAAAGAGAGCACCTTAGACTGGATACTTATAAATAAACAGAAACAAGCATACAAGGTAGGAACCCTGCCAGACGATGTAAGCGATCATTCTTTGACCTACATCCTAAGGCAAAAAAATGATATCTCTAACCCCCCTACATATAGGATTGCACATACCAACAAACACTTTAACCCAGTACTATTCCAAAATGAACTTAGAATCTGTGACTGGAACCCTTTAAAAACCCTACCACTTGAAGAAGCTGTTAAATACCTAAACTCTAAATTCTTATCAATCCTCGATAAGCATGCACCCAAACGGTTCATTAGAATGAAGTCCAAGCCTGCCCCCTGGCTTTCTAAAGAAACCAGACAAAAAATTTTACGTAGGAACAAGTCCTGGGCTAAATGGAGAGCTAACAAAAATATCTCAGATGAACAAACTTTTAAGCATTTAAGAAATATTACAAAAAAGGCAATACTTACAGACAAAAAGAACTACTACTGTAAATTACAGCAAAATCACCAAAACAATCCCCAAAAGTTCTGGTCTAGTATAAATAATCTCCTGTACCCAAGCCACTCTCGCACACCTTCCCCATCTCAGGCCGAACAAAATACCCCCCACCAAACTGCCAATACCTTCACAGAGACCATACAATCACTAGCCAGTCAACTAGTCCCTGACAACTCAAGCCTCCCCACCACTATACCTGGCACTCTACCAACATTCCATCTGCAACCCATCTCTACAATTCTCATCTATAAGTTCATCCAAAAACTTAAACCTTGTACTCCTTCTGCTGACCAACTTCTATCTGAATACCTGCAAAAAGCAGCCAAAGAAATTTCTTATCCCATATCTATCCTCATAAATAGAACCATTAAAGAAGGAATTGTTCCAGACATCTGGAAAATCTCCCATATTATCCCCCTACACAAAGGGGGTACCTCCACTGATTATTCCAACTACCGGCCAATAGCTCTATTATCACCCTTAGCAAAAATTATGGAAAAATGCATTCACCAACAACTATTAAACCATTTATCTCAACATAACATCATAGCAAACTGTCAGCATGGCTTTAGGCCATCCCACAGCACCACAACTGCCCTACTATCCTTTACAGAAGCCATCAATAGAAATCATAATAAAAATAACCTCTCTTCAGCACTCTTTACTGACCTCTCAAAAGTGTTTGACATGGTAAACCATGCCCTTCTTATCAACATTCTTGAATCCCTTTCCCTTGACTGTCTGGCAGTTAAATGGTTCAAGTCCTATGCTACCAATAGGCAACAGGCAGTTCTCTGGGAAAATAATATATCATCCCTCCTGCCAGTCACACTTGGAGTCCCTCAGGGCTCTATCCTAGGTCCACTTCTCTTCTCACTGTTTATCAACAACCTCCATGTAGCCATTCCACAAGCCACCTGCATTCAATACGCAGATGATTCGACACTAGTATGCTCAGCAAACTCCTCTACTGATCTACTTTCACTTACTCAGAATGTTTTCAACATAGTTGAAACATGGTTCACAAAACGCTGCCTCCTGCTCAATGCTAAAAAAACAAACTCCTTCTCTTCACACCCACCAGTAAATCCTCCCCCATAGATTTCCCCGTCATCTCCAATAATGGCACAATTATATTCCCTGATTCTACCACTAAATTGCTACGTATTACTATTGACAATAACCTTACATTTGACAGCCATATAAATAACACCATAAAAACTGTCAAGAGAAAAATAGGCTGCTTATATAGAATTATGCCTTTCCTAACACCAATAGCCAGAACTAAGATTGCACACTCCCATTTAATTTCAACTCTTCTGTATGCCTGACCAATATACACTAATCTAAAGAAAAATAATCTCATCAAACTAGCTAATTCCTATAATAACATAGCCAGATTTGCCACCCGCAATCCTTTTAGAACTCACCACTGCCTGATTCTAATGCAGCTAGGCTGGCTTGAATTTCAAAACCAATTGAAACTCTCCCAACTCACCATTGCCCACAAGATATTATATAAACCTAACAGCACTCCTATACTCTCCAATCTCATAATCCCCTATAAAAATCTAAATTCTCTTTGCTCTTCCAGCAAACTTCTTGCTAGCATAAGCAAGTCTTACAATATGGCTGGAGATTCTCTGTTTTCCAACTCTGTGGGAAAAAACTGGAACCTACTGCCTAATGAACTAACTTTAATTTCTTCACTGCCTCTCTTTAAACAAAACCTCAAAAGACACCTCAAAACACACTGGTTATGCCCCTGCAGCAACCCTGACTAATCTTCTCCTTCACTATAGCTATTTCTCCTTTTGAACCTCTACTTATTTCACTTTCATTGAAGTAGGACTGTTATTGCTTAATAGAATACAACATGCTGGCATAATCTATCCTGCTTGATGTTCTGCAAGTCTCTATCCTGTTTGATATACTGATAGTCTACATGTATCTGACTGCATATTGAATTATCCCGTACATTTTGTCACCTGACTACTGTAAATACCTACTTTACTTTATTAATACTAAGGTATTTTTTTAGTAATCTTATTACTTCCTGTCTTTTAATAATCTTCTATTGAGATCAGTTCATTTACTATGTATTAATATTGATTTTTAATTTGTAATTTTTAATTGTTATATTTAAATTTTTTGTTGCCAATGGAGCTTTTCTCCCCAGGCCTCTACTGAAAATGGAAATATATCCAGTTAGACTAGCCCGGTTAACAAATGTAAAATAAAAATAAATAAATTTCAAGGATGTCCGAAAAGGAAACATCTTCACAGGGGGACCTCGGGGACCCTTCCGATTCATCTAAGTCTGTATCTGAAGTGACAGACTCAGGGGAGTCAATGTGCTTCCTCTTGCACTTCTTATTCTGAGGGGGCTCCTCTGAGTGATTAGGGGAGGCCCTGGAAGAAGAGGGAACACCCAATGGGGTGTCCTGGGGCATTGGTTCCCTATGCTTAGGGTCTGGAGGAGGAGCAGACGTTGGCACAGACACTATGGGGGACGGAGCCGATGGAGCTAGTAGTGGAGCTGTTTCGGGGGACAGCACACTCCGCATGACCTCGAAGGCGTCTCAACCGTGAGGAAGAGAAAGCTCCGGTTCTGAAGAAATAGGAATCTTTCTCCGAGCTGAGGGCGATGGCGCCGAGGCCGATGTTGGAGCCAAGCTCACCTGCGCCGAAGCTCCGAGGGGGAGAACGGGGTCGGACAAGGGTCAGATGCCACGCCCCCCCTCAGAACTGATGTGAGAGCCCTGGCATCCACATTCCTTGATAGAAGGAACAATTGAGGAAATCGGAGCTGAAGGAGCCGAAGGAGAGATGGTGATCAGAGCCAACGGTTCCACTACCCGCACACCAACGACCTCCGGCTCCGAACTCAATGGAGTCAGAGCAGGAATTGAAAAAGAGGTGGTTGGAGCCTATACCTGTTGAGGTGGGATGGATAGTAATTTAGTTAGTACCTGTGACTTAAGCAACCTACTTACTACTCTCTCCACATCATGATCCGAAAGCCTAGAGGATCGAGAGGAGTGTGAAGAATGGTGGCTACCTTCACTTTGTAATAATGGTGACTGAGGCACCGAGTGGATGGACTCTAAAGAAGGGGACCTCAGTCTCTTATGGCTCCGTGATGGCTCCAAAACATCTGATGGAGCCGAAGGAGGAGTTGTCTTGTTGGTGCCAGCCGGAACTGACATACTCGGTTGTTCCAATACAGGAGTCAGCTCCGAAGGTTGAGCTGACGGTTTGACAGATTTAGGGGAT
This sequence comes from Protopterus annectens, assembly GCF_019279795.1. Lineage (NCBI taxonomy): Eukaryota > Metazoa > Chordata > Ceratodontiformes > Protopteridae > Protopterus > Protopterus annectens. The sequence goes on along the minus strand of NC_056731.1, from coordinate 616,231,748 downwards.
TTCACTGGGTGAAAACTCTTTGCCGGTGAATACTGAGGCTTCAATAAACCCCGAAGGATTAATTTGTTTTTGCGCTCCTGCAGGACCCTTGGACTAAAGGCGTGGCAAATAGAACAAGAGTCCTGCAGGTGAACAGCGCCCAAACAATAACCGCAACTAGTGTGCCCATCTGGCAGAGACATTTTCTGACAGCATGAGTCACACTTTTTGAAGCCAGAAACTTTTGTGTCCATGGATATAACTCTAACACTACACACAATCCAAGTACCACAATACAGACAGACAAAAAATCTCTACACTACTAAACGAACACAACAGTTTTTTTTTTTTTTTTTTATATATACAGTAAAAAGGAAGGGAAGAAGAGCCTCTAAGTTAAATGGCTGTCCTAAGGGAGGGGAGGAGGGGAGAACTCTCTAATTTAAACAAGTTCTTAAGAAAAAAAGGGAATGGAGAAAGAAGCGACATCCACAAACAACACCCACACAGAATAAAACTATAAGGGGAAGTATTCACTAGTTTTACGAAGTTTAAATAAATATAATTATATAAATATACAAAAGTATACAAGCCTGAGCCAGAAATGACACACCTCGTAGCTGAAGTGGCAAACGAGATCTGGGTAGCTTTTGCTAGGCATCATGGGACAAGGGGTAACTTCGAGCCAGTAAACAGCTCTAGAGCTATTGAAGATGGCTGAGTCAGAGACGATGATTGGCTCCGATCCCAAACAGCAAGAACAAAGGCAAGATAGACAACTTAACATCTTTGGTTCCAAAGAGTGTATTGGAACAAAGTCTTCAGCACCTAGCATTTCAGTGCAGGAACATTTGGAATCTTTGACACCAAATTTAGTGGTGCAGACATTGCCTTCATTGCCCACTACTTTCACACTGAGTAAGCAATTTGAGGAGCCATCCTCTATGAGTCTTCCAAGAAATTCATATTCACCCTCTCTTGACCCATTTGCAGGAAGGCTGCCTTCGACTTTTCTGGAAAGGCCAAAATTACCCTCCACCCTTTCTATCTGTTCCACAAAGAGCTTAACTGAGCATGATGTGGAGAGGCTGCTGAATAAGATACTTTGGGTGAAAGGGTTGTTTGGTACCTCTTTGGCTTCATCCCCTTTGGGTATGGGAGCCGAACCTTCCGTTACCCCTCTGGTCCTCCTCTCTGACTTTATCTGAAGCTTTAGAGTTCTCAGCTCCAAGCTGCCTGGCACTGACTGCATCTGTTCCAGAGATATCCCTATCTTCAGAACCATTTCTTGGTTGGAGGTCTTGGGTCCAATTGGGTTTGGAGACCTCAAGGAGCTGAGTCTGTTTTGCTGGCTCTTGGGTAGGGGATATGAGTCGACTCCTGTTTTAGCTGTCTCTGCATCTTGGAGCATCAGCATGGATCAACTCAGATCCACCTTTGGTCTTCGAATCTGTCTCTTTGGAGCGGAGGAGTGACCATAGTTCTGAGGCAGTCTTTCTCGGTTCTGGGCTCCCTTCCCTCCTCAGGGTGTCCAGCTTTTGAGGCAATGGAGAGATCCACCTTTGGTCTTCGAATCTGTCTCTTTGGAGCAGGGGAGTGACCATGGTTCTGAGGCAGTCTTTCTCGGTTCCGGGCTCTCTTCCCTCCTCAGGGTGTCCAGCTTTCGAGGCAATGGAGAGAGCCCTGACTGCCACAGTCAGACAGTCGACCCCTTCCACTTTGGAGCTAATGTTCCTTTCCTCCTCAAGCTCAGATAGTCAACCTGCATTCCCACTGGGTCAATGAGTGCCAAGGCCACAGGAGTCCAGATAACAGTTCTCTTCTCTTGTTATACCTCCCCAAATCACCCCACTGAGGAGGTTCCAAAGAAAAGAAAGTGCAGGAGGAAGCACTTGGATTCCCCAGAGGAATCAATCACAGAAGATACCATCTTCGATGAAGGGGAGGGATCCCCAAGGTCATCCCCTGATGATGTCTCCTCTGGAGACATCCTGGAAATATTGAAACAGAGGGGTGGCTGGAAGTTCCAAAATCCCTCTTCTAAGGAGTCAGTGTACCTGCAGGCCTTCTGCACTCAACCGTCTACCTCTTGGGTGACTCCAACCACTGATGAGCTAATTCAGTTGATCTGTCAGTTGTTGTGGAAGGCCCCTGCTGCTATTGAACCTATCCCCAGGAGACTAGAAAAACATCTGTCTGCCCTTGATGACAAACAGTTCTGGGCCAAAGGGTTAGTTTTTGATGACATGGTCGTGGCAGCAGCCACAAAGAAGAAACTGACTGAAGAGAGTTCCTCTATCCATTCACCCAACAGAGAGCCTCAGGCCATGGATTTGTTTTGGGAAGCAGATCTATGCATCTTCGACCTTTGCCTTAAGGTCTCTAAATTTCTTGGCACTTTTTATCAGACTCCAAAGGGATCTGGTCAAGGAGTTATCATATACCCTTGCAGGACCCATTCTGAGGATGGACAAGAAAAGATGGCTTCCCTGTTGGCTACCCTGTAGTCTTTGTCAAATTTGTCCATGAGGCTCATCGCTCATGCAGAGAAAGGGACAGCCAGAGTGTTGAGTTCAGGCATTGCCATTCGGAGACATGCCTGGATGCACCTATGTGACTTTGCGAAGGCATTTTAGTCTTCATTCGGCAATGCACCCTTTGATGGCTCATCCCTATTTGGCCTAAAAGTTAGACAAACTTTATCCAGGTGTGAGAAAGATGAAAGACCCTTTCTGCTGTGGACATACATTTTTACACCCCGAATGATCCTTTTCCAGGAATCAGAAAGGTGCTGTTTCAAAAAGTCCCACAGGCCTTTTCGTGACACACGAGGAGGTAGTTTCCCCAGGGGCAGAGGTGGGAGCTTTAATGAAAGACACTGCCCACTTGGCAGAGGTGACCCACAAAACCAGGGTCTCAGGGATTGTTTCTCTGGTAAACCCTACCAGAACCCCTGAAAGGAGGACCAATTGTCTTCCTTTGGAGACAGTCAGGGGACGCTTATCTGTGCACCAAAATGCCTGGCTACAAATAAAATTGGATGCTTGGGTGCAGTGGATTATATCCAGAGGCTATATACAATTCCCTTTTCCCTTCCTCCTCCTGTATGCAAGAAAATCCCTGATGTTCCACCCAGTCAGGGGGAAAAAACAGTTCTAGAAATCCAAAAACTGATAGAAAAAAAGAGTCATCCAAGGAGTCCCACCAGAGCAGAGTGAGGCCGGAATTTACTTGAGATTCTTTTTAGTGCTAAAAAAGACAGGGTCTGGAGACCAGTTTTGGATCTAAGTGTACTGAGCAAATCAGTTCATCAAATCAAATTCTGGATGGTCATGGTACAGTCCATTCTTCGATTTTTGGAAAAAGACAATTGGATGTGCTTTATAGATCTTCAGGATGCATATTACTATATAAAATCGGACAAATGATCTAGAAGCTTCTTCCGCTTCCAGCTGGGAGCCAGTCAGTTTCAATTCAGAGTTCTGCCCTTTGGTCTTACCACAGCCCCTAGGTTGTTCTCCAAATATATGGCAGTAGTAGCAGCTCACTTGAGACTGCAGGAATTCTGAGTGCTTCCGTATCTAGACAACTGGCTCATTACCACTCCGACCAGGCATCAGTTGATAGAAGCAAGAGACCAGGTACTTCACATTTGCTCTTATCTGGGGATACTTGTAAATCAGGAAAAGTCAAAATTAACCCCAGTTCAGATTTTAGAGCTCATAGGAGCTATTCTAAATACTTGAACTTCCATAGCTTCTCTTCCCCCAGTGAGATTACAGAAAATCTGAGTTCAGGTACAGAAAGTAATCAGGAGCAGAAAGGTAACCACTCATCTAGTCCTTCAAGCACTAAGCTCCATGGCTGCAGCTATAACTCTAGTTCCCTTGGCAATATATCACATGAAAATACTACAAAGGTTGCTAGTGTCTCAATGGTCAATGTTACACCAGCCCATGTCAGACCTAATTTTGATCACCAATCTTTGCAGAAAAGAATTAGCTACATTCCAAAGACATTCTTCTAGGTCTCCCCTTTGTCTCATCACAAGCTCAGGCCATAGTGACCAAGGATGCCTCCCAGATGGGGTGGGGGAGCATTATCTGGGAAAAACTGTCCAAGGCACATGGTCCCTCACAGAGGCCAATGTACGTATCAATGTCCTGGAGATAAGGGCAGTGCTTTTACCATTGCAAGCCTTTCAGACTGCTCTTATTACAGGAACAATTGCAAATCAAATAGACAATATTTCAGTGGTTTGGTACATCAACAAACAGGGAGAAACCAAATCCTATTCCCTTTGTCAAGAAGGTCTTAAAGTGTGGCAGTAGACAATGTCTTCCAACCTCTTTCTGATAACAATGCACATTCTGGAGACTTCCAATGTGATAGCAGACAAATTAAACAGGTGTATTCTCTTGCCTCACAAATGGTCTCTCAGTCTAAAGGTGACAGAAAAGATTTTCCATCAATGGGGCCAGCCTTACTGCAACCTATTTGCCTCTACCCAAAACAACAAGAGCAGCAACAACTTTGCCCTGATCCCCCTCTGGGGAGTTACTGAGAGATGCACTTCTCCACATTTGACCCTCAGGGCTGCTGTATGCTTTTCCCCCAATTTCTTTAATCCCAAAATTCCTACAGAAAGTGATCAGGCTAAAGAGCAAAGTAATCCTTATTACACCTTATTGGCCTTGGCAGATATGGTTCTCCTTTCTTTGGCCTTATCTGATTCAACAACCTTGGATTCTGGACCCAGCTCCAGACCTTCTATCCCATCCAGAGGGATTAATCCACCCAAATATTGTGAATCTCAAGTTGACAGTGTGGTTTCTCCAGTTCCGTTAATAGCCAGGCTTCTTCACTTTCTTCCCTGGTATGTCATATTCGCTTAGCCTCTCATAAGCCAGCTACCCATAAACTCTATACTAGTAAATGGAGGAGGTTTATCTTTTGGGCTCATGATAAAAATATTGATCCTTTTTCAATGCCCACTGATAAAATCCTAGAATTTTTAGCTTCACTTTTTAAAGCAGGTGCTTCCCAGTCTACCATAAAAATTCAATTAGCTGCTATTTCTAATTTCCATAATAGTTTTGAATAATCCTGTTTAGCTTCTCATAAACCTTGCAAAGCCTTCTTGAAAGGAATAGTCTTGCTAAAACCCCCTTACAGAGATCCTACCCCACCTTGGGATCTCAACTTTGTGCTGTAAGCCATTGTTCAACCTCCCTTTGAACCATCAGGTGACTGTAATCTGAAGATGTGACATTGTTAATCTTCATTCATTCCTTACTGATGGGTTATTGGTTCTGTCCTTGGAATGAGGCTGGCCAATATCAAGCTCGCTTCAGCCAAAAACTCTCGAGCCAAGATCCTACCCAGAATGCTCTGCTCCCTGTTACCTCAGATCTCGTTTGCCGCATTGCTGTACAGCTGTGTCAAGCCACTCTCTCAGCTACGTGTCTAATTTTTTGAAAGTTTTATACATTGTTCTTACTTTAAATATTCTCAGTAGTTTATACTAATATTTTCCTACCCTATACTATACTTTAGACTCTCTACCTTTAGACTTTTCCCTTTATTACCCTCTTTTCTTACCTTGTGGTAATTCTTCATTACCATCATTGGTAATCCTTCCTTTCTCTTCTTACCCTTTTTTGGGTAGCCTTTCTTTTTCCTTTTGGTGCTGTTCTCCACATCATGTCAGATAAGAAAAGTAGCATTGGTTTCAAGCAGTGTAAGGATTGCGGCTGTAAGTTACTGCTTTCCTATGGCCATGACTTATGTGTCTACTGTCTGAATGTCTCCCACCTTACATTGGATCCCCCATGTGGGATTTGTAACAAATATCTCTACCAGGACTCTCAACAAGAGGAAGAATAAGTTAATTTTGAAAGGTCTTCTCAAGTCTCCTTTCTCTGAGGCTATTTCTGGGTCAGGGGGCTCACGCCCTCCTGTTAAACCCTGTAAGAGGTGTTCTTCCTCTTCTTCATTGAAGTCGCTCCCCTGTTCCCCCTCTGGAGATCGTAGGGAGTCAACTCATAAGAAGGTGAAATTGATTACTACTTCGGCGCTGCCTCCTGTGACCCTGTCGGCTCCAGGCTTGGCACCACTCCAAATTATGCTGGCTCTAGCCATGTCTTCCTTATCAATACTGGCACCAGAGTTCCCAGTGCAGACAACTACAGTTCTGACAGTTTTGTCGCAACCCTTACTGGCACCATCCATATGCTTCAGTCCCCTTCAGCACCGTTGGTTCAATCACCTTTGGCTCTGAGTATGATTCTTCTGTACTCCACAGCGCAGACATTTTTGCCACCACGTGCTTCAGTGCAGTCCTTCTCGGCACCATCCTTCTTACTGATGCAGACACTTTCCACTATGGCACAGTACTCTTTGGGGCAGACTTTTGCCTTTATGGCACTGACTACTGTGGCGCTGATGTCATCGGCGCAGACTACTTCCACACCATTTTCTTCAGTGCAGACATCCTCGGTTCATGGCTCTGCACCTATTGAATTAGCAAGGACCAAATATTTTCCTTCACTGGATCCATTTGCTGGCAGTCAATATAGTTCTTTTCTAGAAAGGCCAGAATTGTCATCAGCTTTTTCCATGAGGTCAACCAAGAGTCTTTCTGAACAAGATGTGTTGTGGCTTGTTGACCAGTTGCTTGTGGCCAGAGGTTTTTCTCAACCATCGAAGTCCACGTTCCCTCATTCAGGTGAATGTATATCTCCTCAAACCCCAATGTACACTCCTTCTTTGACTTCTACTCAAGTTTCGAAGCCTATTACTTTGACAGCAGCTTCCCATCCTCTCCTCCGACTCCAATAGTGGATCTCACTTTGGAACCAGAGTCATCTTTGTGGCCCTCGGTGCACTGGGCATTGGTCTCTTCTCAGGCCAGTGGCTGTGCCGTGGGGGAGGGCATTCCTGGCTCCATGTCAATTTTTTCTATGGCACCCTCCAGGGATACTCTCTCTCTCACAGTTTACGGTCCTCTTGAGACTCCTGGTCTGGGGGGGGGGGGTGGGCTCATCGGGGTGGGGTGTGACCCCGGTTCTGAGGTTGTTGTGCTCGGTTTTGGGCTCCCATCCCTCTTTGGGTGGGACAGCCTTCCAGGCCATGGAGAGGGCACTTGCCTCTGCTGGCAAATCCCACATGTCGAAGTCCTCTCTCCCCTCTGTGCCGCAACTGTCACAAGCCTCAACCACCGGACACCAGGCACAAGAGCCTCAGGTTTTTCCTCCTCAGGAGACCCCTCTTTGTAGTCTTGCGTAGAACCTCCCACTGGGGAAGTACCCTGCAAAACATCATGCAAGAGGAAGCACATGGACTCCACTGAGGATTCATTGACTGTAGATATGGATTTTGATGATGGGGAAGGGTACCCATGGTCACCCTCTGCTGAGGTGTCCTTTGGTGACATCCTCAAGATCCTTAGACAGAGGGGTGACTGGAAGTCCTCTAATCCTTCCTCTGAAGAATCTGTATTCCTGCAGGCTTTTTGTGCCTGGCCCCCTACCTCCTGGGTTACCCCGCCTGCCAATGAGCTTGTCCAGCTCATTGTTCAGCATGCATGGAAGGCTCCTGACACCCTGGAAGTGATAGCAAGGAGACCAGATAAAATATTATCTCCCCCAGCTGAGCACTCACATTGGTCACGAGGTCTTCCAGTAGATGCTATGGTGGTGGCGGCAGCAACTAAGAAGGATTTGGCAGAAGAGAGACAAACTGTCCATCCTCCCAACAAGGAGTCCCAGGTGATTGCCATATTAGGAAAGCATGTGTTTGCTTCATCGACCTTCGCCGTAAGGTCTTTGAACTATTTGGCACATTTTATCAGGCTTCAGAGGGATGTTATCAACCAGCTCTCTGAAACCTTGGCAGGAGCTGTTTCTGATGAGGTCTGTGACAACGTGGCTTCTGAGATAGCCACCCTAGGGTCCATTTCCAACTCTTCCATGCATCTTATTTCTCACTCAACAGAAGGGGCGGCTACAGCAGCAGGTGCTGGTATAGTCGCCAGATGACATGCCTGGATGCACCTTTACGACGTTGTGGATTCCTTTAAAGCTTCCTACATGAATGTCCCCATAGTGCCTGCTTTTTTGTTTGGCCCTAAAGTGAAAGATATGCTGGCAAGGTGCAAACAAGATGGCAAGACCCTATCTGCTGTTGGTGTCAGATACTCCACTCCGCAGCGATTCTACTCCAGAAATCAGAGGAGCGGGAAGATGTGGCACAGGAAATCACAGGGCTCTTTCCAGGATGCACATGCCGAGTTCTACCCTAGAGGCAGAGGGGGAAACTCCAATGGAAGACGCATCTTTCAAGGCAGAGGAGGTTCGCAAAATTGGGGTTCCAGAGATTCCTTCTCTGACTAACCCTATCAGCGCTCCTGAAACTTTGCCCAACTGCTCACCTCTGGAAGTGGGTCGGGGGTCATTTTTTCCTTGTACCCCGCTGCCTGGCAAAATATAGCCACTGACTCTTGGGTATAATGGATAATATCCAGAGGCTATTGCATCCCCTTCCATCTTTGTCCAATCTTATCCAGAGTTTTACCTGACATTCTACCCAGTCAAATGGACGCAGCAGCACATGAAATCCAAAAGCTGCTACAAAAAAGAGTCATCCAGACAGCCCTCCCCCAGACCAGATAGGATCCAGTTTTTACTCAAGGCTCTTTTTAGTGCCAAAAAAGACAGGGGACTACAGACCAATTCTGAATCTCAGTACACAGAACAAATTTGTAAAAACAAAGAAATTCTGGATGGTCATGTTTCAGTCTATTTTTCCTCTTCTGGAAGAAGACAATTGGATGTGCTCTGTAGATCTTCAAGGTGCGTATTACCACATAAAAATGGACAAATGCTCAAGAAGATACCTCCACTTCTGCATAGGAGGCTGTCACTACCAATTTCGAGTTCTGCTCTTCGGTCTCTCTACAGCCTCCAGAGTGTTCACAAAATACATGGCAGTGGTTATCGCTCACTTGTGACTTCAAGGTTTCCAGGCGTTTCCATATCTAGATGACTGGCTCCTCACTGCCCCCACCAAGCATCTACTGGAAGAAGCCCTGCAGTATACTCTCTTAACAGCTCAAAGCCTGAGAATCACTATAAACAGGTAGAAATCCAACACAACCTCAACTCAGTCTTTGGAATTTATAGGGGGACTGTTGGACACGAGAAATTGCACAGCATCCCTTCCGGAACACAGGCTTCAGAGAATAAGGCAAAAAGTTCAACTGCTGCTCTGTCACCACAAATTTCCCACTCAATCTATACTCCAACTATTGAGGTCAATGGCATCCTCGATTACCATTGTTGCTGTAGCCAGATTCCACATGAGGCTCCTTCAGTGGCTACTTCTCACTCAGTGGTACCCTCTACAACATCCTTTGTCCTTTTAGATAAGTGTAACTCAGAGATGCAAGCAAGATTTACTCTGGTGGACGTCTCGAAATCCCCAACAATGGTCTCGCCTCTTCAACCCCCATCAACTGATAGTCACGGTTAAGATGGATGCCTCCCTGATGGGGTGGGGGGGCTATGTCAGGGAAACTCGGTCCAAGGCACCTGGTCTGAGACAGAGGCCCTTTTGCTTATCAGTGTCCTGGAACTGAGGGCGGTGCTTTTAGCGTTGCAAACATTTCATTCCATCCTTCCATCAGGACCTATTGCGATCCAATCAGACAACATGTCAGTGGTCTGGTACATTAACAAACAAGGGGGCACCAGATCTTACCCATTATGCCAAGAGGCTTTGAGAATATGGCAATGGGTGATAGCTTACAACCACTTTCTAACTGCAATGCACATTCCTGGGAGCTCCAACGTGATAGCAGGCAAATTGAGCAGGTGCATTCTACAACCTCACGAGTGGTCCCTCAATCCTTTGATAACAGCAAAAATCTTCAACCGCTGGGGCCAGCCTTGCTGCAACCTTTTTGCCTCCCCAACCATCTACAAGTGCAGCAACTATTTTTGCCCTAGTCCACCCTCGGGGACAGTCACAGAGGGACGTTTCCAAGCCATAGTTTTAAATGGGTCCACGAAAGAAGAACTAAACAGTGGATCACCAATGACCACATCACTGAGACGACATCGCCGACAGCAGACATCCCCAACAGCAGTAAGTCAAGGTATTACGGAACGGAACACATTTCCGTTCCTGTAATACACACAAAAAGCACATTAAAATGTGTATAGGAGGGGGACAAGCCCCCCTGCACCCCCCATGGGGGGCTGCACCCCCCCCACTTAAATATACCACCTCCGAGATCACACTACAGTGAAGGAATGGGACTAACTCCCATTCTGCACTACTCACCATTGTTGGGGATGTCTGCTGTCGGTGATGTCGTCTCAGCGATGTAGTCGTTGGTGATCCAGCATTTCATTCTTCTGTTGTGGACCCTTTTAAATATATGGCTATAGATACTATTAATTTAGGACCAAGAGGGGGCCCTATTAGCCTGTTGTTAGAGAAAAATTAACTTTTATGGCAGTTGAGACTTAATGCATTCAGATAGCCAGGGTTAAATGATGTCTGTTCCATTTCTTGTCTCTTAAAGCTGAAAGCATTGGGTGGATGAGATTTTATTTTATTTTATTTCATTTTACTTATAAGTCAATTTTTGCTTAACATGATTAGTTTGTGCAATGTCATTGAACTAGAAAAAGTTTGTAATATTGGTATAAGTTTAACATTTGAAATAGTTGACTCATTTTCAAGTGTATGTTCTTAATGTCTTAGTGAGTGGGTTAATTGTTGTGGAATTGGTGAACTTTGATTGGATTACTCTTGCATAAAACAGTGAGCTTTTAATTGTGTTTTTATCTGATGAAGTTCATGATTAATAGACAAAAACATTACTCTTGATTTTACATTCCTTTTTGATGTTGTGCTTGGCTTCCAGAGAGGTTTTCCTAGTCTTTTGTTGTTTTACATTCTACTTTTTCTGTTGAAACACTGTAAAAGGTTTTGTTGGCACCGTCTCTCTTCTATTTCTTCTTCTTCTTTCGGCTTTTCCCAGTTAGGGGTCACCACAGCAGATCACATGTCCGCTCATGATTGGCAGTGGAGTTTTACGGTGTTGAGTTGCCAGCCCGGCACCCAACCTTCCAAAGGAGGCACACACACACACACACACACACACACACACACACACACACACACACACACACACACACACACACACACTCACACCTAGGGCCAATTTTGAGTGTCCAATCCACCTACACCTGTCTTTGGGAGGAAACCGGAGCACCCAGAGGAAACCCACGCGACCACAGAGAGGACATGCAGACTCCGCACAGAAGGCACCCCAGCCGAGGATCAAACTGAAGAACCTCTTGCTGTGAGGCTGCAACACTAACCACTGCACCACCATTGCCCCTATATATCAAAATGTAAAGTCATTCTGACTAAACAACAGCAACAGCAGCAATCTCCTTCTATTTCACAGCTTACTTTTTGTTGGACAAACTTTTGTATTTCTTCCTTAGCACGTACTTCATCAAAAAATGATTTGGTACCTCCAGGGAAAAATATAAGATAGCTGGGTACAGCAGTTTGAATCTCATGCCTGCTTCTCAACATTCCCTGAATAATAGAATAACTTTATTCCTCTTCTGCCTGGTGTACAATGAGTAGTCATTCCCCATAAACACTCTACTTTTTCCCACTTTTAGAACTTTGTCCTTCTGCTGGTAAGATTGCATCTTTACTATTAAAGGTGCCCTTTCAATCAACAATTACCATTATGGAGTACCAGTCCAGTTCCTTATTTGTGCTTTCATAAAATTAATACTGTCTGTTCATTCCAGCTTCTCAGGTATAGCAGAGAATTTCAGCTTTTCCCTACATGCTCTGCCCTCTAATTCTATTATTTTTTGAAATATTTCTTCTTGTCCAGTCTCATATTCAACTAGCCTTTTCTTCATTTTGACCTCTGAGTTTTGCAGTTTTATCACCTTTTCTGAATATCTGTTCAAAACTTCCTCCATTTTTTCCAGCCTTTTATCGTTTGAGTTGATATACTCCATCAGTGTTTCATTTATTTTAGCCAGGTCTATGTGCAGTTGCCTTATACTTTCCTCTAGGTTACTGGGAGTCATGTCTGGAGCTTGCTTTGCTTTTTACTGAGCAGCTGCAGTACTTTTCTGAGTCAGTTTTTTTTTTATTTATTTTTTGTCGCCTTTTGTAGCTGATTTTCCTTCAGATCCTCTATATTTCTTTTTTTCCTGGCATCCAGACAGTGCACTTACTAGCCAGTTACTGAAATTTACCCAGAAACCCAGGTCCACTTGCTTTCTCTGCTAAGTTTCTGGTTTTACACTGAGAGAGCTAGAATTATGCTATTACTCATTATGCAGCCATCTTGGAAAAAAAATGAACTAGTTGATAATAAAACTAGTGAACTAATCTCATACCACACATGAATTATTACTGTCATAACTGATGATAAATTGAGATTTGATCTAAACATTCAATATTGTGTTAGGGAAAAAAAGTAAAAAATATGAGCTGCTGTACAGAATCAAACCTTTTCTAACAGACAGTGACAGAAAAGCCTTATGTTCGGCCCTTCCTACATTCTTATATGCAAACCTACAGTCTACTAAAAAAAAAACTAAGCTTTAGCAATACTATAATAAAGTAGTGAAATTTGCTATAAACGTCCCATACAGGACGCATCACTTTATTGACCTTTAGGTATTTCAACTGGATGAAACTACCCATTTACCTCTCCTAATTAGAATTCAAATTAGCACACAACATTATATACAAATAAGATAAAATGCACATCATTAAAAAAACTAATTCAGTTACACCTCCCAAACAAAATCCCTTTAAAGGTCTGACTGCATTCCATCCCAGATGAAAGTCCTTGAAACATAAATCATCTATCCATCCATCCTCAACACTTTTTCCAATTTTGCACACAGTCGGGATAAATCATATTATAGCAATATATTTTATTCTCTAAACAGGTTAGCAACTTTGTGAGATTACACAAAAAGTGAATCTTAAATGGCAGACTACAGTGGCTAACATATACCTATACAAAGTACAGTACCAACAATTTCTCACCTTAGGTGGTACCTTTTGAAATATTCTTCCAATTATAATTCACACACTTTTGCTGACATAAGATCTCCTCTTAGATATCTATATGAGACACTGTACAAATTCAGATATTTTAGTCTTTCATAATAACTTCAATTTTCACATCCATAGATGTCCTTGGCATTTTTCCACTGTACTCTTTGCAGTTTACTCATGCTTGTTTTCTTATAAGATTTCCATGTTGTTATTCCATACTCAAGTGTGGGTGTATTGTAACTAACAAACAATGACTTCATCATTTCTGATTTCCTAGACTTTATAAATCTTTTTATACAACCTATAGTTCTATAACTGTCATTAAGCCATTGGATGATATGATTAGAAAAACTCAAAGCTGGATCTACCAGTACACCCATGTCCTTAAATGAATCTACAGTTTCAATCACCGTGTGCTGTATTAAATATTCATCTTTCAATTTATGTCTCCCAAATCTCATATGCTTAGTTTTTGATACATTTATCAACATATTATTCTGCTGTGCCCAAATGGTCAATTTAGTCAAGTCCTTTTGCAGATATGCCCTATGTGTAACATATGTGATCAGTTTATTCAATTTCAAGTCATCTGCATACAGACTGTGGAGCACCTCAGATGAAAAAGATCTGAAAGATACAATCTAAAGAAGTATGAGCCTAAGACAGAGCCCTGTGGCACACCCTGATTGTAAACAAGAATTTCACCTGTCCGGCTACTGTCTTATACTTGCCATGTCCTATTTGTAAGCCATGCAGCTATCCCTCTTATCAAGAGTACATCAATACCTAGTTGTTCTAATTTATTGATCAGTGTTTTGAGCATGGCCCTATCAAATACTGAAGTTAAAACTATATAAATTACTTCAGAGCACAAATTTTCATTCATAGCTGTTATTATATTGTTATAGAACATCATGTTACAGGTGGTAAAACATCTGTTTTCAAGATATGCACGCTGATATATGATATCGTTCCAATATTTCCAGTTCATACAATAACTTATCCAGTATTATGTTTTCCATTATTTTTCCACAAGATTCAGGTAGACTTAATGGTCTGGATGACTCTGCATTTATCCTATTCCCCTTTCCCTTAAAGACAAGTGCATGTCTCCAATCTTGAGGAATCTCCCCATATTTATACGACCTAGTAAATAGTATATATAATGGTATTGTAGGTTCTTGCTGAAGTGTTCTCAAGTCATTATTACTAATTCCATTCCTTTCTGTGTTTTGTTTGGACCAGTTTTCAATATAATCTAATTTGATTTCAGTATCTGAGGTTACCTGGATGTCACTAGGATAATATATTGTCACCTTTGTGTTACCAAACTGTTTTTCATAAGATTTTGTAAATATATCTATTGTGTCTGAGAATAACTTTTAGAATCTGCACACAGTTTATCAATTTGTATGTCTTTTCCCCTTCCTCATCTTATGCATCTATAAAATGGTTTTCTATTATGCTCAATATCTTTATATAAATTTTCTTCAAAGTTTTTTTGCTCTTGTCTCACACTATGCTCAGTTTGTTTGTCCAGCTTGTTTATTTTAGTTTTCAAAGTTGTAGCGCAACCTCTTTTCCATGCTTATATTTTTTGTCTCTCACGTTAATCAAGTAGCTTGTTCTTATGGAAATATATTCTCCAGCCGTTGTATGCCTAGATCCTGATGTTAAACATTTTTTTTTACTTTTTGCATTCAAACAATTTCTCTTTGAAAACTTCTCACATTCCTTCTGCTGTTTTTCCACTGAACACATCACTCCAGTTAGTTTTACATAGTCACTTATTTGCTTCCACATAATCTGTTATTAATCTTCAGTGCATTGGTTTGATTTCAGTTTGGCAGATTTATCTAGCAACAAATTAAACCCTATAACCCCATGATCACTGCATATCAATGGTCGTAAAACTTGTATGAACTAACAGTAATTTCTTCAGGAACACAAACAATATCTAGTATGCTCTGCTCCCTGGTAGTTTTTTTTTACAATCTGAATCAATTGTTTTTCCTAAACATACATTGTAGAATAGTTTCTTTACTAATGTTGTTGAATCTATATTATTATATATATATATATATATATATATATATATATATATATATATATATATATATTTATATTTATTACTATAGTATTATTACTATTTTATTCTAATTCTTGTAGATTTAAGATCCCAGTCACTATTATTCTTCCCTCTTGTGTTTCATGCAGAAAATGTATGAATTCATCTTGGACATCAGCACTTGACTTTGGTGGTCTATACACTCCAACAATTGCTATATGTTTCAGGGCTGTCTATATTGTCACAGTTACACAGTCTATAGTACAGATCTGAAGAAGGTTGATAAACCGAAAGCGCTCATCTCTCTTTTTTGCATTACAACGCTAACTTTCAAATGGTTAGGTTGTAGCTTTTATTTTGTTTTTTGTTTTAAATCATTTTAATAAAAGTTATTTTAAAGAAGAAACAAGGAGAAGCATCTTAACAAAGATTTTTAACAGTAGTAGCCAAGGAGGAAAGCACCATTCTTTGAAAACATATTTGCAGCATCTCTTGGGTTTTCCTTAAGCATTTGCTCACTTTTCTGTCTCTACTACAGTCTATAGTATTGGTGTTATCACTGAACATGTAATAATCACAGGTCTTATAACTAACTTTAATCCCTATCATAACACCTTTACTGGATTTATTGTTAGAATGTATGTTAAAGTGAAAACATTTATACCTTGACAGAACTGGCTTTCAGTCTTTGTTCTTTGACCATGTTTCACAGACAATAGCAGCATGAATCTTGTGAGAATGTAGCAAATTTTCCAATAAAAAACTTTATTATTAATACTCCTAGCAATAACAATCATCAGATATGCAAACTATGTATTTTCAACCTGACAAATATCCTGCCTTATGTTTGTCAATTATTGCAAAATATCTACTACAATAATTCTCTTTCCTGATCTTGACAAGTGCATGACATCCTGTCTGAACATGTGTACCCCAGATTAGGCTCAGATGCTCTACACATTTCAATTTTTTTAAATGGGACTTTTTTCATGTAGGGAATCTATTCACTCATGCTAAAACGATTCTCATTTCTATATGTGATTTGTGAAAAAAAACAATCCTAACACCTGTGCAAGCTATGGTAGCTAAGAGTGCTGCAAGCTCCCTAGTAACAGTCAGAGAGTACTTGGGGATGAGATTGTTTGTTCAGACATTAATAAAAACAGATCTGTACTTTCTTATATTAAGGCATTCTAAGGCCTGACTCATAATTATCTTCTGTGAAAATGTAAGTACAGCTCCTGAATAATTGAATCTCCAATTACAAGAATATCTTTTCTGACCAGATCTGAAGAATCAACTTCTAATTTGGTATTATCTGCTCTATCAATTGTTACTAAGGAATGATCTTTGTCACCATTAGTCTTATTAATCCCATTGTTTTCATTGCTTATTACATTTCCAGGCACACACTTCTCATCCATCTTGCTTTGTACACCCACAGCTTGACCCATGTTGTCAACATCTGTCTTTCTCCACTTTTTTATATTTTTGTTCTTTAATCCTTCCACATTCAATTTTGATTTCTTCCTTTATACCTGCACATTGCCTATTTTTCCTACCTTCTCCTTTGGAAAAAAAAAATGATGCATTTTCCTGTAGACTAAAGGTTTTCTGACAGAAAAATGTCATCATTCCCTGTAATATGTGTGTTGCATAACAGAGCAGTGTCCCTTTTTCATATGTATTCTCTTTGATTCACAGGCATTTATCAGTTTCTTTTTCTTCTTTATTTGTTGTGACCTTCTTCCTTTATTTCTTTTTTATTTCCTTCTATATGCTCTGAATCCCCTGATTGCTGAATACTTGTATCCAGAATTCCAAAGTTGTCTGTGATATTATTTTGTTTCATAGGGGTTGAGCAATATTTACAGGCAATAGATTCATCCTTTTCTAAATGTGTTCTATTTGCTCTTTTCCTAACATTATTTATCTGATTAGTCCTGTCATTAATATATGTAACAACAGTTCTTCAAGCCATGCCAGTTTCACAAGTGCAATCATCATCAGTAAGTCTACATTTACTACTAATAATGGTAAGCAAACAGCCAGCTTTTGACATGAGGAACACAGATCACCAGTGTTATCAGGTGTTACCTATACATATACATAGCATTTATTACAGCGTACAAGATATCTGTGCTTTAGCAAATCATTAATGCCATACTCATTTAAGGAATCTATATTCAGGTGCAAATTAATAAAAAATTCTAAAAGAAAAGAATAATTAAAATCAGTTACCACAGAATTCAAAGAGAACTTAAATCAACTTTTAAGACAAAAGCCTTGCAAAAATAAACTACTAAATATTAAATTAAGTACAGTAAAGTTGTTGCTCTGACTGTATAAGTTGTGAAAGTCATTGTGTGTAAATGTGGGCAGTAGCTTCTGCTCACTATCCCTAGCAGTCGCACCTCTTTTTGACAGTAAATAAATCACAAATCAGTACAGGATTGTTTAGAGAAATCCTGGATTCAGCTACATAATGCATTTGTCATCTAAATGCCAACTCAGATGGTCACATTTCTGGAATTTTTATCTCATGACTATTACCTTTCACATTCCCATGTTCAGTACATCTTAACTCTATTCAGATTTTTTTAATAAAAGACAAAGTTAAAACACAGTGGTACACTGTCTTTATGTTTCTAACTCTTCTTCATCTAGTCAAACAGTGCTCACTAACACCCTTTTATTTTTACCAAAGCAGAGTTGTGTGTTCTTATCTAGGGTCACAATAAGTGTTTGTGATATGAATCTGAAATAATTTCACAGAACACAAATATTTTTCTGCCATAGCTTGCTTAGACATAATCTGATACTTGTGCATTACCAGCTCATTATTAACAGTTCTCCCTTTAATTCATTTTTTTCATCTTATGAATTCAACTTTCATTTATTCAACAAAGAGGGTACAGAAGACCTAGAGTTGTATCAGATAACATCTGATAATTTCCATCCTCAAATCAACACTGAGAAGTAACTCAGTAGAATAGACATGAGGTGCAGGGAAAAATGAACACCTATAAGTTAGATAAATGTGTGTGTGTGTGTGTGTGTGTGTGTGTGTGTGTGTGTGTGTGTGTGTGTGTGTGTGTGTGGTCACTAATTCTGTGCTATTTTCATTGTTAATATCCAACATATAAATAATGCATATCAACATCAGAATTATAAATGCTGTAGCCAAGAACATTTAAAAAAAAAATTGTCTTTCCCAATCTGGAAACAGATTGGTTAGCCATGATCTCTCATAATGAGATTATCAGTTCCTTTGGTGTATGAAAACTCTTCAGCTTTCTAAGGTGTACCCAGATTATTCTTAATTTTATTTCACTATTTGGAATGATTGTGCAACGTTTGTATTTTATATATTCTTCCTTTTTTTCACTGATAATAAATACATCTTTCATTTACCTCTGCTAACTTCAGAAATACCTGTCTGTTCAACTTCATGTTAAAAAGGTCAAGATATAACCTCTGTGAATTCTGCTGCATATAACAGCCATTTGCATTCACCCCATACATGCGTCTACTTTTTTATTTCTTTTATTCTACATCTACAGGCCCCATCTACTGCTTGTCCTGAGCTGCATTAAAATCATATATTATGACTGTTGGTTCCCTAAGTAAAGTATCCTGTTAGTATCTTCTCATTTCCCATAAGTAGTCATTGATCAGTAAATAATTTACAAATTAGCAGCCTGATTTTCTATATTTGGATCTCAGTAAACAACCTTCACTACTCATTTCAACAGATAGTTATATAACTCATTATGACAAATATCTGACAATAAACATGTCGATTTTCAAGCTGATGCCAGAATAGTATCAGCTGTGATGCTGTACTGCAAAGTCTGTTTAATCATGTACACATACTGTGCATAGTGTGAAAATTAGATGCACATACTGTGCATAGTGTGAAAATTAGATGCACATACTGTGCATGTTGTGAAAACCATCTTGCAGTGTTAATATATCATACTAATCATTGAAATAACTACATTTCCTATAGGTAGAATTCTAATAAAATCTTCAGCTACTGATACCTTAATCTTCAGGTGAAGAAGGTTATCAAATCTCTTTAATAAACAAATCACTTCCTAAGTCAGTAGTATTATAAAATAACACTGTAAGCAGTAAAATGTCATATTCCTTATATAACCATTGCCCTAATGTACAGACATAAAAATATACATACACACCATACCTAACCTTGTCTAATTCATAATATTTTGTATTGCAAGTAGTCATGCTACGTTTGTTTTATGCATTTTCTATTATTTTCTCTTAACTCAATTCTCATTGTCCTGAACAGGATTCACTTTTCTCCCTTTGTCCTTTATCAGTTCTACTTATTTACTCATATTTCCCTCAAAAAGGATTTGAGAATCACTGATATCACATTTGTGAACTTTTGCAGGAAAAAAATCTGAATATTAATTTTGCCTTTGAATGTAATGTTATCTAGTCTCTTGTAATTTCAGAAAGAAACAGCTTTTCTGTGAAAATCCACACATGAGCACATGTAAAATAATATGGGCACTGTTGTAATATATGTTAAGATTGGTTTGAAACAACTGACAACTCCTTTGGGTTACCAACTTTTACATGAACAAGGATTTCCATATTTGTATCCATGAATTCACCAATATTGACATTTCTTGTAAAACCCCTATTAAGTTTCTTTTGCAAAACATGGAATAAACATGAAACATTATCCGTAGTTTCCTGACATGATTACCTTAAAATAGAACTCCACTACTTGAATCTACTATACACCACAAAACAGCTAATACCTTATGCATCAGATTAGCAACTACTAGTCAGCCAGGAAATGAACATGGAATCTTCCGATTTTACATAATCTGAATCTTTTACTTGGTCTTTACTGCAAACATCAAAAACCTTTGTAGTCATTAATTATTCAGCAGTATAATAACTTACAGTAAAAACTCAGTCTTTGGGGTAAAGTGCCTCTGCAGTACAAGAGGAAAATGTCAAAACATAAACCCAAAGGCACAGCACAGGCTAGGTTAGCAAACAAAACTCTTTAATTTTAGAAATAAGATAAACAGTAAGCACTTTCGCGTTGCACAGAATGCTTCTTCAGACTTAATAAAATTGTAAAATCAAACTGCCATATAAACAACAATTAATGCACCACATGTAGTAATTGTCATCTGTTAAAATAAAGTAAAAATATAAAGTGATACGCATAGCTGCCTATAAATCCAGGGAATCTCAATACATATGTATGTATGCATGTATATATATATATATATATATATATATATATATATATATATATATATCATAAATAATTTATCTAAAAACTATATACACAATACTTTTAAATATTAATATATAGAGAGAAACATATAAAATATATATATATAAGAGCGGTTCCACTTTGAATCATCGAAAGCTTGAAACATCGAAATTCTGATCATCGAGACCAGAACATCGAGTTTCAAACCATCGAAGATTCAAAGGGAACATAAAAAAAAGAAAAAATCTCTAAAAACTATTTTATGCAGGGGGCCTTCGCTCCCCTGCACCCCCCATGAGGGGGGGCTGCACCCCCCACCCCCCAACTTTAATATACCAACTCCGAGATCGCACTACAGTGGGGTAAAGGGAAATCTCCATTTTAGAGCTATATGCAGAAGCGCTAAATGGGAGATTTCCCGTACCCTGCCTGCAGTGCCATCACAGAGGTGGCACATTCACAGACACAGTGTGCAGGGCACCTTGCTGCCCTGCAGAAACACTAGCTTTTTCCCTTTTTTACTTACCTTTTTCTTCCCCTTGACAACATCGATGTTCTAAACACTCGATGATATGGTTTCGACCATATGAATTTCGATGGTTCAGAATTTCGATGTTTTCAAGTGGAACCATTAAGAACATATAAATACACTATTACTAAAAACATGCTGAAAAAAATTTTTATCAAAGGACACTAGATGGCAACATATCAATGGAAAATATGCATATGTCAAGAGCTGCTAAAAGAATGGGATAGCATACTCATTGATGAATTGTTTATCTGACAGTTTATCAAAGGACACAAGATGGCATCGTATCAATGGAAAATATACATATGTCAAGAGCTGCTGAAAGAATATGCTGGCATTCCCTCAGATAAACTGTATATCTGACGCATAACAATCTCCAATCTATGGGTGTTGATGTATATTAAAAAAACCCTTGTATACAGAAGAACAAAAATACTGACTGACGTCCTAATGTGTGGACCCCACTGAAAGCTACAACTAAGACTATAAAACTAGGTGGGATTTCTAACGATTGACTGGCCTAGCTTTCGAAAAAGGTTTCAAACTAACTTCTTCATTAAGGCCATGTCCCTTATCTGCCTGATATCTCAGGATCCATTTATTCTCTTCCTTTTCAGTATAGTTCTTAATATTCCCTAGTCTAGTACTGATTCTAATAAGCTCTATAACCAAAAAGCTAAATTTGTGGTTTAAATCATTATTAATAGTATGTCTCGCTAGGACATTGCGTTCATCTTCTCTTCTTATAGTGTACAAGTGTTCTCTTACTCTCTCCCTTAAAGTTCTATTAGTCTTACCTATGTAGAAAGATTCACATTTGGAGCACTGGGCTAAATAAACTAGGTTTCTTGATTTGCAGTCAGCATAATGCTGGAAAGTATACGTTTTCCCAGTATCCGGATGCTTAAAGGTATTATTGTTTCTTCATAAATGTGCAATGATTGCAATTTCGGCAGGCAAAAGTGCCTTGCCTGTCTGATTTTACTGTACCAATGGTACTTTCCTCATAACAAAGCATTGTCTTTAGTGATTTTGTATTCCTATAAGAGTATCTGTGTTGTTCCCCTACTATTTGTAAAACTGTTTCATCTATAGTCAAAATATTCCAGTGCTTTCTAATTATCTCATTAATCTTCTTATTATTGTTAGTATAAGGAATGGTAAGCCTATATGTCTGCTCACTAATATCACTTCTATGTGAATGGCATCTGCCTTGTTTGAAGAAGGGTTTACCCCCTATCTTGTCTACTTGTAGATAAAGTTTCCAGTACTCCTGCACTCTCTCTCTGTCTTTATACCCTCTTTCATTGAACTCATGCTTAAGTTTATTTATGGTCCTGCCAAAAGTTAAATCATGGCTAGTTAACCTGGATATTTTTAGTCCTTGACCTTTTACTATATTTTGATAAACATGAGGGGGATGCATACTGCTCCTATGTAATAGTGTATTCTTTCTACAGCTCTTTCTGTATAATTGTGTTGAATCTCATCTATGCCCATGATTACAGAGACATCCAAAAAAATCTATCTATTCCTTAGACCACTTAGCTGTAAACTTAAGAAACCTAGTGGTGTCATTTATGTACTCAACAAAATCTGTCAAATTATCTAAACTGCTTCCCATACTAAAAAGACGTCGTACACAAAACATTTGTAGTATCTAATATTTTCATTGAACAATATATTGTTAACTGCATAGGTGTGTTCTCAACAGGCCATTACAATATTTGCATACGGGTTGGCGCACAGTGTCCCCATTGCCACTCCATTGATTTGTAAGTAATATTTATTCCCGCAAGAAAAAACATTGCGACTAAGTATCATGTCTAACAATGTAACAATTCTAACAACCTCATCTCTGGGAATACCTTTACTTATTAAAAACAACCTCACATATTCTAGGCCTATATTATTAGGAATATTAGTAAATAAAGAAGTAACATTCAATGTAACCAGGTAACTATCAAAAACATTAACATCAGTGTGTACATAGTTAGAAAAAGTCTCCAGAAAGTGTTGTGTATCTTTAATAATGGTTATAGTGTTGTATACTATAGGTCTCAAACATTTTTCTACATAAACTGACAATGTTTCTGTTAACCAACCTCTACTGCATACAGTAGGCCTCAAAGGTGGATGTAACATGTCCTTGTGTACTTTGGGCAAACCCCTAAATGTAGGTACTAATGGTGTTTCTATAAGAAAATAATTATACAGTTCATTGTTAATAATACTCGACAAAGTAAATCATACAATTCTCCATGCACATCTCTGATAAGTTTATCAGCTGATTAATATTCAGTTCCTGATATGTGTTAGTATCACTAAGCATTTCATTTATTGTTTCTTCATAATATACCCTATCTAAAATAACTACAGCCCCACCTTTATCATCTGGTCTGATAGTAATATGTACATTCATTTGTAAAGTTTTGAGGGGCTTCTAACTAGGCATAGCTCCTCGTGGTCCCCTGCAGAGTTCCTAAGCCAACAGAGAGCAGAAAAAGCAACTTTCTTGATCATAAGTATTTTTTAAACTTTTTAGTTTGCATTTTTCGATCTTTTGAGCTTTTCGACTACTGTTTGTGCCTATATTACTGTTTTATTACCTTATTTTCCTGTTTTTCTGAGCTTATATTGTTGATTGCACTTGTGGGCTAAAGTATTGCTTAAAAGTAACAAACAGGCTAATACACTCAAGTGTACCAGCCTTTGATAGCAATTTAGTCGAAAACAAAGCATTTACTGCATTTTTTCCTGTCTGTTTGCAAAAACAAAAAAAAAAAATATTTCTCCTTTCCTAAACTTTCCTAGCTAGTTGTTCCAGTGATCAGATTTTGCTGATCCCTGGGCTTTGTATTTGGTTTCTGTGTTCCTCCATTTTCTTGTGTGGCCAGAGGTAGTTTCTTTACTCACCAGTGGGAGTGGGGAGTACTGAGCTGCTTGTTTGTCCTCAGAGGAGTGGTTAGAAGCAGCAACTAGTAATTCATCGGCCATTTTGGGTCATTTCCTGTTTTTCCAGCCCCCTGCTATAAAGCACGCTTTGGCAGGCTTTTCTGGCATTAGAGAACTAGGCATAGCTCCTCGTGGTCCCCTGCAGAGTTCCTAAGCCAGCAGAGAGCAGAAAAGCAACTTTCTTGATCATAAGTATTTTTTAAACTTTTTAGTTTGCATTTTTCGATCTTTTGAGCTTTTCGACTACTGTTTGTGCCTATATTACTGTTTTATTACCTTATTTTCCTGTTTTTGTGAGCTTATATTGTTGATTGCACTTGTGGGCTAAAGTATTGCTTAAAAGTAACAAACAGGCTAATACACTCAAGTGTACCAGCCTTTGATAGCAATTTAGTCGAAAACAAAGCATTTACTGCATTTTTTCTGTCTGTTTGCAAAAAACAAAAAAACAAAATTATTTCTCCTTTCCTAAACATTCCTAGCTAGTTGTTCCAGTGATCAGATTTTGCTGATCCCTGGGCTTTGTATTTGGTTTCTGTGTTCCTCCATTTTCTTGTGTGGCCAGAGGTAGTTTCTTTACTCACCAGTGGGGGTGGGGAGTACTGAGCTGCTTGTTTGTCCTCAGAGGAGTGGTTAGAAGCAGCAACTAGTAATTCGTCGGCCGTTTTGGGTCATTTCCTGTTTTTTCCAGCCCCCTGCTATAAAGCACGCTTTGGCAGGCTTTTCTGGCATTAGAGAACTAGGCATAGCTCCTCGTGGTCCCCTGCAGAGTTCCTAAGCCAGCAGAGAGCAGAAAAAGCAACTTTCTTGATCATAAGTATTTTTAAGCTTTTTAGTTTGCATTTTTCGATCTTTTGAGCTTTTCGACTACTGTTTGTGCCTATATTACTGTTTTATTACCTTATTTTCCTGTTTTTGTGAGCTTATATTGTTGATTGCACTTGTGGGCTAAAGTATTGCTTAAAAGTAACAAACAGGCTAATACACTCAAGTGTACCAGCCTTTGATAGCAATTTAGTCGAAAACAAAGCATTTACTGCATTTTTTTCTGTCTGTTTGCAAAAAAAAAACAAAAAAATATTTCTCCTTTCCTAAACTTTCCTAGCTAGTTGTTCCAGTGATCAGATTTTGCTGATCCCTGGACTTTGTATTTGGTTTCTGTGTTCCTCCATTTTCTTGTGTGGCCAGAGGTAGTTTCTTTACTCACCAGTGGGAGTGGGGAGTACTGAGCTGCTTGTTTGTCCTCAGAGGAGTGGTTAGAAGCAGCAACTAGTAATTCGTCGGCCATTTTGGGTCATTTCCTGTTTTTTCCAGCCCCCTGCTATAAAGCACGCGTTAGCACGCTTTAGCGTGATTTAGCGCGGAGCTGCTACAGTTGCACACTAGGGCAGCACCGGTTAATCAGATTTAAACTATTAGGGCTACCTAAAGTCCACTCTTCAAATTTTCCCTTAAAACTACCTTCCTCAAAGTATACTACTGTCCTATTTAGTGTATCCTACAACTATAAATTATCTCTACTTGACTCCCAAGTAGACTATTCTCTATCTGTATAGCGAAGCACTTGCTCCTACAGTACTTATCACCTCGATACAGCACTCTTGTTATAGAAAATACCCCAAAAAAGCAAACCCCATTTCTCGGTCACCCACATCCCCCAGAACCTTTTCTTAAGTTTTTCTGTCTATTCCTTCTAGCATGTCGAGGGATCAGTTGCTAATGTCCTCTCCTGCTCAGCTGGTGAACCTGGGAATATTGAGGCAATGTTACAATTGCCTCATGTGCACAGACAACCCTCTCCTCCTCCCACAAAACACAAATACATGCGAGAGATGCAACTATACGGCCAAACTGGAGGCTGAGCTCTCTCAACATAGGACTGGCATGACCAGACAGGAGGAGAAGGTAACCACACACACTATAGACCCAGTCTCACATAATACCATCACAACCTCAAATCATACACATAAACACACAAAGACATACTGAGGCTCTGATCAAAAATCTACCAAAACAGCAGAGGCCACCAAAGCAGACACCCAAACAACTACCACCTCAGAACACAACACCTGCAACACATAGACCACACAGTCAGAGTGTCAAGCAGTCACAGCCCTTAAGGCCAAACACAATGCCAGGCACACTAGTCATTGGTGACTCCATAGTCAGACACACTGACGTCCCGCTCACCAGACTGAGTAAGGAGAAGGTCACAGTAAGCTGTCTGTCGGGTGCTAGAATCCGCCACATAACGCATGCACTCAGGTCTCTCAACAGCAGGTACAAGTACGACTCAATCATTGTCCACGCTGGTGTTAACGACCTGAGACGTACCTCCTTGGACTACATGAAAAGAGACATAGAGGAGCTCTCTAATTATGTAGCCCAAGCAGGTATGACCCTGACCTTGAGCAGTATCCTACCTTCACCAAGAATGATGCCACAATACAGAGATAAGATGATCAGCTTTAACAATTGGCTTAAACTCTGGTGTCATTCAAAGGGATCCAATGTCTGTCTGCCTGGGATGACATGCTGGACAAGCCACGCTGCGCAAGGGACGGCTTGCATTTGTCACCCTGGGATTCCGGATTTTGGCAAAGGCTCTTGCCACCCCATAGTGCCTTTTTAGGCAAGGCTCAAATTCTAAACCTACCACCCTAGAACAAAACAAAGGAAAAAAACTAAGGGTAATGCTGCTCAATGCCAGAAGTCTCAACCTCAAGATGCACGCACTCGAGGCCCTTCTCAGTATGGAGAACATTGATGTCTGTGCTGTGACAGAAACCTGGTTCAAGGCTCCTGAGAGCACCCCAGCACTATCAGGTTTTACCTCATATCATGCATTCCGGCACCAAAACCTGGACAATACCAAGAAAGGAGGAGGGGTATCCATATTCATCAAGGACACCCACACCTCAAGATTGGTGGCATCGCACAATGCATCGGAAACCATCCAGGTGCAATTAACCATAGGCAAGACTGCTCTGCAATTTGTAGCATGTTACAGGCCACCCTCACAAACTCAGGAACCTCATATGGCCTTCCTGAAAACACTGGAGGGGATAAATGTATCTCCGAACACCATCATACTAGGTGACTTCAACTACCCTAATATAGACTGGGAACACTACTCAAGCCCAAACACTCTAGCCCAAAAGTTCCTGGAATTCATAAACTCAAATGCCATGGAACAACTAGTCACCATCCCCACAAGAGGAGAAAACATACTTGATCTCATCATCACGAACATGGGAGCACAATGTTCAACGCCGGAAGTATACCCCTCACTGGTGAGATCTGATCACAAACTAATCTCACTGGAGGTCCTCATCCCGCCCCACCCGAAATGAAAAAGACCACAGTAAAGAACTTCTCGAAAGCCGACTTCACACTTCTAAAGACTAGTGTGGTCTCCTTTAAGGCCCTGAGCCGGCGGTTAACATTACTCAAACCGCTGAATCACTTACAAATGCCTTCTACCAACACCTGCAGGGCTGCATGGATCAGGCAATCCCAAGCAAAACAAAGACTCTTTGTACCAAAGGCAAGCGTCCAGTCTGGTGGACCCCAGCCATAAACAAACTCTACAACAAAAGGAGAAAGCTACTACAAGATAGAGCAAAATCCTTAAAAGGTAAAACACCGCTGATCACTATAAGTAAAAAGCTAAGAGCTCTCATAAAATCATCCAAAGCTAATTTTGAGAAAAAAATAGCTAAGGACTCTAAAGACAACCATAAGGCATTCTTTAGCTATGTCAGAAACCTAGGAGGAAACTCCCAGATATGCTCAGAATTAGTTCAAAATGATGTGAAGATTACTGATCCTACAGACATTGCCAACATACTGGCTGAAAGGTTCAGTGCAAACTTCTCCCCACCCCTAAAGGAGAGATATCTATACCAAATGATTGTAGCCCCCAAAACATCTCTAACGCCCAGGTGAGAATTGCTCTCTCCAAGGCAAAGAACACAGCATCCATGGGACCTGATGGTGTCCCCGGCTGTGTGCTCCATGAACTCAATGAGGAATTAAACCCACAGTTAGGACAGCTGTTTAATCTTAGTCTCACCTCTGGATACGTACCCAGGGAGTGGCGCACAGCGACTGTGGTCCCACTCCACAAAGGCGGTGCCTCCACCGACCCTGGAAATTACCATCCCATTAGCTTGACAAGCCTTATCTGCAAAGCCATGGAGAGGATCATAATGGATCTCATAAATAAAGGCATAGGGAACTTGCAGACTTTGGATCCAACCCAGTTTGGCTTTGTCAAAGGCAGATCATGCCTTCTAAACTTGGTTGACTTTTTCGAAACAGTCACCAAGGCCATTGACAAGGGAAAGGCAGTCCATACAGCCTACCTAGACCTGGCGAAGGCTTTTGATACAATACCTCACTCGGGTATCATTGAAAAACTCATCAACTTAAATGTAAACCCATACATTACAAGATGGGTTGCAAACTGGCTGAGTGACAGAACCCACAGGGTCAGAGTTGCTGGCGCCATGTTAGACTCAAAGCCTGTCACAAGTGGTGTCCCACAGGGCTCAGTCCTGGGCCCACTCTTGTTTGGCATCTACTTTTCTGAAGTACAAGCAAACACAGGAGGGTTATGGCTGACAAAGTTTGCAGATGACTGCAAACTGGGCGCCGTAGTTGAAAACACATCCGACACAGATATCCTTCAGAAGGGTCTCACAGAAACGGATAACTGGTGCCAGAGCCATGGCCTAAAGTTAAATGCCAAGAAATGCATAGTCATACCCTTCGGGAAAAATAAAGTTACCCCTAGCTACCATATAGGTGGCAATCCCCTGAACACAGAAGAAGTTATTAGGGACCTGGGAACCTAGGTTGACAGTAGCCTTTCATTCGACACTCATATTGCTAAAGTAGTTAGGAAGACCTTCTACATTGCCCACCTTATCATGAAGGGATTCACATCTAGATCAAGGGAAGTCATAGTCTCCCTATACTCATCACTCATCAGACCAATGATCGAGTACAATGCCCCATTCGGAATGTATCTGACCCGACACTTGCAGCAGCTGGAGAGGCCACAAAAGTTCCTCACCAAAAGGATAAAGGGTCTCAATCTGTCTTATGCTGCCCGACTGAAAGAACTCCAGTTATATTCAGTTGCTTACCGCTTGCTCAGAGGTGACCTATGCCTGACATACAAGGCCATGTCAAACCCAGATTTGATGAACATGCTTCATCTCAAAAAATCTAGATCCCTCAGAGCCACAAGGGCAGGAGACTTAAACCTCGACACGGTTATTAATAGGACGTGCTGGAGGGATAGATTCATCACCCAAAGACTCCCTATGCTGTGGAACAAAATCCCGGTTTATGTGAGGCAGAGCACCTCGCTGGCCTTGTTCAAGAGGAATCTTGACCAATGGATGGGAGATCGTAGATACACCCCAGGGGTTACCTCAGTGTCACTGCTCGACAGAGGCACAGCAAAATAATGGGCATAGTTTCTCCAAACTAAAGGGGTGGCGTAAGCCACAAAACTATGGGCTAGGCTTATAAATGCCCTTGGGCAGATAGCCTAGTATGAACCTATGAACCTATGAACTACTAGTCATTAAAAAATTCACTTCTTACATTTACTTTCTCAATTTCAAAAACCTTAAGTAAATCTTTCTCACAGGCCTTTTCAAAGGCTTCCAACAATGGATTGACTGGTGGTATAAACATGGAGGGTTTCCTGTCCCCAACCACTACCTTATCCCCTTGATTCCCAAATAACATCTTTAAACTAACGTTCCTGACAAACATTTTAATGTCTATTAAAATGTCCACTACATTAACAGAAGTCGAGGGAATAAAAGAAAGTCCCTTGTTCAGTAGGGACTTTTCTGCTTCATTAAGAGCGTAGCGGAAAATGTTAATAATTATGTCTGACGTACATGTTTCAGGACTTTCTTCTGAAACTCGAACTGTTCCTCTGATGATTTGCGCTTCCTCGCTCGGTTCGAGGGTGTCCATGTTGGCTTCTGTGGTGGTCAAATAGATAAAGGAAAAGGAGGTAAAACATTGGAGGATGCAGGCATCAGTGTTGCAGCCTCTTCATGCTGATTCTTCCTTCTAACATCAGCATTAAACCTACTAGCGATGTAACGGCTGTAGAGGTGGAGGAGACAGCCGCTTTTATTCCTCCGTTACTGCCAAGCTTCTCTGTTGCTTCATTCTCTGTTCCCTGGACTACCTCAGAGATACTGGGTGTCATCGTAGTGGATGGAACTTCCGGTTGGTGCACTTGAGCTACTGGTAATGATTCCGATTGGTTAGGCAGTGGATTCTCTCTTCCGATAGGTTCCCTCGGCCAGGAGAAGACGTTGCCAAGGTGCAAATCTATGACATCTCATTCTAACTTCTTCTTTTTAGCTTGAAGAAGTTTATTTTCCATGAATGAGATGTTGGTATTAAGTTCCAAATCAAAAGCGCTCAATTTATTCAATGAGACTTGCTTCTGAAGGTCATTACGTAGCGAGACAATTTCAGCAGTTAATTCTGTTTCAGTAAGCATGTACTGTTCTATTAGTAATTTAATGTATCCAAAACTGGCATCCAAATTAAGCTTTTGCCATTTGGCCAGTAGGACAGGATGTGTTGTACCGAATGTTGGCATTTTCAACACTCAGAGTCCTCTTGGTATTACCTGAAACTTAACACAGGCTTCCATATGCTTCCTTTGCCACTGTGTTGTCTTAAGCTTTACCAATTTATTGTCTAGCTTCCTTTTAAGCTGCAGAACTACGATGTTCATCTCTTGGTTTGATGTCCCATTAGCTGGATTACATAAATCACTTCTAGTGAAAGACAGGAGAGGATTTGAATGTCCCTGGATATATAGGCAACTATGTGTATCCCTTTAAGTTTTTACTTTATTTTAACAGATGAAAATTACTACATTAGTCATGTGGTGCATTAATTGCTATTTATATGGCAGTCTGATTTTAAAATTTTATTAAGTCTGAAGAAGCATTCTGTGCAATGCAAAAATGCTTACTGTTTATCTTATTTCTACAATTAAATAGTTTAGTTTGCTATCCTAGCCTGTGGTGTGCCTTTCGGTTTATGTTTTGACATTTTCCTCTTGTACTGCAGAGGCACTTTACCCCGGAGATTGAGTTCTTGCTGTGAGTTTTTACTGTTTTACTGCTAGTCTGAAGGGACATGGCTGAAGGGAGAGAGATTGACTTGCCTTACAATCCTAGAGCATTCGGCTCTGTCAACACAAATGAAAAGAGCGATGCCTCATTTCAAAGGCGTTTAATGGCATAGAGAAATCCTCTCCTGTCTTTCACTAGAAGTGATTTATGTAATCCAGCTAATGGGACATCGAACCAAGAGATGAATATCATGGTTCTGCAGCTTAAAAGGAAGCTAGACAATAAATTGGTAAAGCTTAAGATGACACAGTGGCAAAAGAAGCATATGGAGGCCTGTGTTACATTTCAGGTAATACCATGAGGACTCCGAGTGTTGAAAATGCCGACCTTTGGCACAACATATCCTGTCTTTGTGGCCAAATGGCAAAAGCTTAATTTGGATACCAGTTTTGGATACATTAAATTACTAATAGAGCAGTACATGCTTATTGAAACAGAATTAACTGCTAAAATTGTCTCGCTACATAATGACCTTCAGAAGCAAGTCTCATTGAATGAATTGAGTGCTTTTGATTTGGAACTTAATACCAACATCACCTTCATGGAAAATAAACTTCTTCAAGCTAAAAAGAAGAAGTTAGAATGAGATGTCATAGATTTTCACCTTGGCAACGTCTTCTCCTGGCCGAGGGAACCTATCGGAAGAGAGAATCCACCGCCTAACCAATCGGAATCCTTACCAGTAGCTCAAATGCACCAACCAGAAGTTCCATCAACTACTGTGATGCCCAGTATCTCTGAGGCAGTCCACAGAACAGTGAATGAAGCAATGGAGAAGCTTGGCAGTAATGGAGGAATACAAACGGCTGCCTCCTCCACCTCTACAGCCGTTACATCGCTAGTAGGATTTAACACTGATGTTAGAAGGAAGAATCAGCATGAAGAGGCTGCAGCACTGATGCTTGCATCCTCCAACATTTTACCTCCTTTTCCTTTTCCAATTCGACCACCACAGAAGCCAACATGGACACCCTCGAACTGAGCGAGGAAGCGCAAATCATCAGAGGAACAGTTCAAGTTTCAGAAGAAGGTCCTGAAACACGTAAGTCGGACATAATTATTAACATTTCCCGCTACGCTCTTAATGAAGCAGAGAAGTCCTTACTGAACAAGGGACTTTCTTTTATTTCCTCGACCTCTGTTAACGTAGTGGACCTTTTAATAGACATTAAAATGTTTGTCAGGATCGTTAGTTTAAAGACGTTATTTGGGAATCAAGGGGATAATGTAGTGGTTGGGCACAGGAAATATTCCACGTTTATACCACAAGTCAATCCATTGTTGGAAGCCTTTGAAAAGGCCTGTGAGAAAGATTTACTTAAGGTTTTTGAAAGTGAGAAAGCAAATATAAGAAGTGAATTTTTTAACATGACTAGTAGTGAGTTAGAAGCCCTCAAAACTTTACAAAAGAATGTACATATTACTATCAGACCAGCTGATAAAGGTGGGGCTGTAGTTATTTTGGATAGGGTATATTATGAAGAAACTATAAATGAAATGCTTAGTGATTCTAACACATATCAGGAACTGAATATTAATCAGCTGAATAAACTTATCAGAGATGTGCATGGAGAATTGTATGATTTACTTATGTCGAGTATTATTAACAATGAACTATATAATTATTTTCTTATAGAAACACCATTAGTACCTACTTTTAGGGGTTTGCCCAAAGTATACAAGGACATATTACATCCACCTTTGAGGCCTATTGTATGCAGTAAAGGTTGGTTAACAGAAACATTTTCAATCTATGTAGAAAAATGTTTGAGACCTATAGTAGACAACACTATAACCATTATTAAAGATACATAACACTTTCTACAAACTTTTTCTAGCTACGCACACACTGATGTTAATGTGTTTGATAGATACCTGGTTACATTGGATGTTATTTCTTTATTTACTAACATTCCTAATAATATAGGCCTAGAATATGTGAGGTTGTTTTTAATAAGTAAAGGTATTCCCAGAGATGAGGTTATTAGAATTGTTACATTGTTAGACATGATACTTAGTCGCGATGTTTTTACTTGCGGGAATAAATATTACTTACAAGTCAATGGAGTGGCAATGGGGACATCGTGCGCCAACTCTTATGCAAATATTGTGATGGCCTATTGGGAACACACCTATGTAGTTAAACAATATGTTGTTCAGTGAAAATATTAGATACTACAAATGTTTTGTGTACGACGTCTTTTTAGTATGGAAAGGCAGTTTAGAGAGTTTGACAGATTTTGTATATAAATAGTATATAAATGGCACCACTAGGTTTCTTAACTTTACAGCTAAGTGGTCTAAGGAATAGATAGATTTTTTGGATGTCTCTATAATCATGGGCATAGATGAGATTCAACATAATTATACAGAAAGAGCTGTAGAAAGAATACACTATTACATAGGAGCAGTATGCATCCCCCTCATGTTTATCAAAATATAGTAAAAGGTCAAGGACTAAAAATATCCAGGTTAACTAGCCATGATTTAACTTTTGGCAGGACCATAAATAAACTTAAGCATGAGTTCAAGGAAAGAGGGTATAAAGACATAGAGAGTGCAGGAGTACTGGAAACTTTATCTACAAGTAGACAAGATAGGGGGTAAACCCTTCTTCAAACAAGGCAGATACCATTCACATAGAAGTGATATTAGTGAGCAGTCATATAGGCTTACCATTCCTTATACTAACAATATTAAGAAGATTAATGAGATAATTAAACAGCACTGGAATATTTTGACTATAGATGAAACAGTTTTACAAATAGTAGGGGAACAACACAGATACTCTTATAGGAATACAAAATCACTAAAGAGAATGCTTTGTTATGAGGAAAGTACCATTGGTACAGTACAATCAGACAGGCAAGGCACTTTTGCCTGCCGAAATTGCAATCATTGCACATTTATGAAGAATAGTAATACCTTTAAGCATCCAGATACTGAGAAAATGTATACTTTCAAGCATTATGCTGACTGCAAATCTAGAAACCTAGTTTATTTAGCCCAGTGCTCCAAATGTGAATCTTTCTACATAGGTAAGACTAATAAAACTTTAAGGGAGAGAGTAAGAGAACACTTGTACACTATAAGAAGAGAAGATGAATGCAATGTCCTAGCGAGACATACTATTAATAATGAATGTTAAGTTGTCTATCTCGCCTTCATTCTTGCTGGATGGGTTCGGAGCCGACCTCGGCTCCGACTCGGCCACTCTAAAAGCTCGAGAGTTGGTTCCACCGGCTCGAGGCTCCCCTTATATCCCACAATGCTAGGCGGTATTACCTCAGATCTCGTTTGCCGCTACAGCTATCGAGACGTGTTGCTTCAACCGGCTTCAGGTGAGTGTAGAAAATAGTTTAAAAAAGATACAAAACCCCTTTAAATTAGTTTTCCTTACAGTTTCCCCTTATTTGAAAGGATTTTTATTCCTTATTCCTTGTTCTCTTCCCTTTTTTACCACAAGAACTTATAGTTCTTCCCTAAGGCCTTTCGGGCCCTCTCATCTCCCCTTGGAGTGTATGTGTTTTTTGTAGGGATTGTTATAAATTTAAAACTATCTAAATTGATTTAGTTTTATTTAGTGCATAGTGTAATCGGTGTGTTTGTGTTTGTGTGTGGTTACACTTATTCCTTGATATGTCCAAGGATTCAAAGGTCTCAGCCTTCAAGAAATGTGACTCGTGCTGTCAGAAAATGTCTCTGACAGACGGTCACACTTCTTGTGTGTACTGCCTGGGACTTTTACACCTGCAGGACTCTTGTGCTGTATGCCATGGCTTCAGCCCTAGAGTCCTGCAGGAAAGAAAAAACAAGCTTATTTTACGGGGCTTGTTAAAGCCTGAGGGTCCCCCGACTGCTTCTTCGGGCAAACCCTCCAAGGCTTCTAGGTCTTCGGCTCCAGGTACTGAGTCGGCACCTAAGACTCCTAAGTCTACTCCGGCATCGGCTCCGGCTGGAGCCGATGAGACACTAACTTCCACTTCGGTGGTTCCCTCGGCTCCGGCCGGAGCCAAGGTTTTGGAAATTGCTACGTCGGCTCCGATCTGGCTTTCGGAGCCGACATCTAGGAAGAGATCAAGGTCACCGTCCCTCGGCTCCATTCATTCGGCTCCAGCTTCTCCCCTGCTGTCTGAACGGAGCCATAGATCACACTCCTCTAGGTCTTCGAGGCTTTCGGACCATGACCATCAGAGGGTAGTGAGTCGACTTCTTAAGTCCGAGGCACTGGCCCAGATGCTTCAGAGCCCAACTCATCAGTCGATGCTCAACCCTATTTCTCAAAATATTCCTCCTCCGACTCCTTTGAGCTCGGTGCCGGCGTTCGGACCCGAGACTGTGATACCGTCGGAGCCGATACAATTGTCTTCGGCTCCGTCGTCGGCTCCGATTTCTTCCTTGGAAGAATCTCGGTGCCGGACTTCCCTCGTCGGCTCCGAGGGGGTGAGTGGCATCGGACCCTTGTCCGACCCCGCTCTCCCTCTCGGTGCTTCGGCGCTGGTGAGTTCGGCTACGACATCGGACTTGGAGCCATCGCTGTCGGTGCCGAGGGAGGTTTTCAGCTTTTCGGAGCGGGGACCTCTGGCTCTGCCTGACAGGGGTGCGTTCGTGGTCATGCGGAGTGTGTTGGAACCTGGTTCAACTCCACAGTCGGTTCCGTCCGCCCCTCCCTCATCGGTGCCTCAGGTTATGTCTACTCACTCCCTCATCCCAAACCGCAGAGAGACAGCTCCTCAAGAATCCCCTGTGGGGATCTCATCCTCTTGCAAGACCTCTCCTGAATTGGCAGGGGAGCCCCCTAGGAAGAGTTGTAAGAGGAAGCACATAGACTCACCTGAGTCTGTCACCTCTGACACAGATTTAGAGGTTTCCGAGGGTTCCCCCCGTTCCCCTTCTGAAGATGTCTCCTTTGCAGACATTCTAGAGATCCTGAAGCAGAGGGGAAATTGGCCAGCCCTTAACCCTTCGGAGGATGAATCTGTGTATCTTGAGGCGTTTGGCTCTCGCCCTTCCACCTCCTGGGTGTCCCCTCCCTTTGACCCCCTCATGCAGGTGGTAGCTAAAAAGGCTTGGACGGCTCCTGACTCTGTGGACCCCACCCCCAGGAGACCTTCAAAGTTTATCACAGCACCAGCAGATAAGCAATTTCTCACTAAGGGAGTCTCTGTGGATGCTATGGTGGTAGCTGCCGCCACTAAGAAGGAGCTAGCTGATCCTTCGGTACCTGTCCATCCTCCTAACAAGGAATCTAGGTCTATGGGCAGGTACGGGAAGCGGATGTTTTCTTCAGCGACTTTTGCTATGCGTTCGCTGAACTACCTATGCCATTTCACTCGTCTTCAAAGAGACTTGATCAAGGAAGCGAGTGAGATGTTGAAGGACCCTACAGCTGCGGGTTTTCAGGACAAGATGAACGCTCAGCTGGCTACCCTAAACTCTATAGCTAACTCCTCCATGCGCCTCCTTTCATAT
Source organism: Protopterus annectens (assembly GCF_019279795.1). Classification (NCBI taxonomy): domain Eukaryota; kingdom Metazoa; phylum Chordata; order Ceratodontiformes; family Protopteridae; genus Protopterus; species Protopterus annectens. Next base: position 616,195,164 of record NC_056731.1, on the reverse strand, counting down.
GCGGCTGATGGAGCGAGCAGAGCCGCAGGGACAGGTGTGGCCTTACGCCGGCATGCCTGGATGCGACTATGTAATTTTGCGGACCCCTTTAAAACGTCTTTCACTAATTCCCCGTTTGATGGATCATCCCTTTTTGGTCCTCAAGTGAAAGAAACCTTGACAAGGTGCGAGACAGATGGCAAAACTCTTTCTGCCGTCGGAGTCCGTTTTTCTACTCCTTCTAGACCTTACCCCAAAGGCCAGAAAAGTGGAAAGATGTGGTTCCGCAAACAATCTCAAGGGACTTTGCCTGACGCACAGAGTCGGTTCCCCTCTAGAGGCAGAGGGGGGAACAATAATGGTAGACGTCGCCCTAGAGGCAGGGGGGGTCCGCAGAACCAGGGCAATCGAGAAACCTTTTCCGATAAGCCCTTCCAGCATCCCTGAGGTGTTGCCCGACTGTCCACCTTCGGAGGCAGTCGGGGGAAGATTATCACTGTACCCAGAAGCCTGGCGATCCCTAACTCAAGACAAGTGGGTACAGTCCATCATTTCCGAAGGCTATTCCATTCCGTTCTTTCGCATTCCAAATCAATCAAAAAAATCCCTTCCAGATGTTCCACCCACTCAAAGGGATCAAGCAGCGTTGGAAATATCAAAGTTGCTTGCAAAAAGAGCCATTCAGCCAGTGCCAGCAGACCAACAAGGATCCGGAATCTACTCCAAGTTCTTTTTGGTTCCAAAGAAAACAGGGGACTGGAGACCCATTTTGGATCTCAGTATCTTGAACAAGTCTGTCAAGAAAACAAGATTCTGGATGGTCACGCTACAATCCATCCTACCCCTATTGGGAAAGAAAAACTGGATGTGCTCTATAGACCTCCTGGTTGCGTACTATCGAAAAAAAATGAACAGGCGCTCCAGGTGATTCCTCCGCTTCAGGCTGGGAACCAGTCACTTTCAATTCAGAGCCCTGCCCTTTGGACTCACCACTGCCCCGGTGTTTACCAAATGCATGGCAGTGGTAGCTTCTCACCTGAGACGTCAAGGATTCCAGGTGTTTCCTTACTTAGACGACTGGCTCCTCACAGCTCCTACCAAGCATCTTCTTCTACTGGCCAGAGACTACACCTTTCGCATTTTTCAAAAGTTAGGTATCTCAATAAATTGCGAAAAGTCTGTTTTGTCACCTTGTCGTGCTATTACCTTCATAGGCGCAAATCTAGACACAGTCAACATGTCTGCGAGGCTCACAGACCAAAGAATAGCAGACATACACAAACTGGTCTCCCTTCTCTTCCACAGCAACAGAGTCAAAGTCAGGTTAGTTCTCAAAGTACTAGGGATTATGGCGGCTGCTATCCCTCTACTTCTATTAGCCAGATTTCACATGAGAATCCTTCAATGGATGCTCTTCACACAATGGTCATACCAACATCTTCCGATGTCCCACACCATTGTGATTACGCAAGCATGCAAGAATCATCTTCTTTGGTGGATTTCTTCCCCCCAGCTCTTCCTAGGAAGACCCTTTGTCCTTCCCCCTCCGGTTGTTACTCTGACAACGGACGCTTCCCTGATCGGGTGGGGGGGGGGGCATTATCAGGGCAGAACAGTCCAGGGCATTTGGCAACCAGTCGAACTGCCACTTGCATATAAATGTTATAGAGATGAGAGCAGTGCTTCTAGCATTGCAAGCCCTTCAAGACTCTCTTCCCTTGGGAATGATAGCAATTCAGACGGACAACATGTCTGTAGTGTGGTATATCAACAAACAAGGCGGAACCAGGTCCTACCCCCTATGTCGAGAAGCACTCAGACTGTGGCAATGGGCGATTTCTTCTCAGCGGTTTCAGATAGCAACGCACATCCCCGGGAAGTCCAATCTTATCACAGATAAGTTGAGCAGAGCTATCCTCATGCCTCACGAGTGGTCTCTGAAAGATTCTATCTTGGAGAGAATTTTTCTCAAGTGGGGTCAGCCTTGCTGCGACCTTTTTGCTACTCCCCAAAACAGCAAGTGCAAAGATTATTTCACCCTCTTCCCCTTACCAGGCCAGCCCAGCAGAGACGCTCTAGTCCAAGTTTGGCCCCGGGGACTTCTGTATGCATTCCCTCCCTTCCCACTAATCTCTCAAGTGATACAGAAAGCTATCGCTCAGAAGGCCTCAATGATCCTCATTGCTCCTTACTGGCCTCGACAGGTTTGGTTCCCCTTTCTACATCAATTTCTATTGGAGCAACCCTGGCATCTGGACCTAGTTCCAGATCTTTTGATCCATCAGTCGGGTCAGTTACATCACTCCCTCCCCTCTCTGAACCTCACTGCTTGGTTCCTCCAATTCCAACCTTAGCCAGGCTTCCTCAAATATCTCACTCTGTTCGAGATATTTTGATAGCTTCCATAAATCTTCCACTCGGAAGATTTATCTTAATAAGTGGAAGCGTTTAGCCTATTGGGCTCAAGGAAGGGACATAGATCCTTTCACTGCTTCCATCCAAATAGTCCTTGATTTTCTAGCTGAACTTTTCCATGCAGGTTCATCTCCTTCTACTCTTAAAGTTCAATTGGCAGCTATATCTAACTTTCATGTGGGCACCTCAGATTCTGCCATCATGTCTCACAAGCTTTGCAAAGCTTTCTTGAAGGGAGTTTTTCTTCTTAGACCTCCTATAAGAAATCCTCCTCCCTCTTGGGACCTTAATTTAGTTCTCACATCTTTAATTCTTCCCCCTTTTGAACCTGCAGCCTCCTGTTCAATGAAATTGCTATCCTGGAAGACTCTCTTTCTGGTAGCCATTACTTCAGCTAGAAGGGTCTCAGAGCTTCATGCACTCAGCAGTCGACCACCGTATCTTTTGTTTCATAAGGATAGGGTATCCTTACGGACCAATCCATCCTTTTTACCTAAAGTAGCCTCTGCGGCAAATCTAAATCAAAACATTGACCTCCCTTGTTTTTTCCTAATTTTTCTAACAGGTCTGAACAAAAATTGCATTGGCTAGATGTCCATCATCAATTAAGGTATTATTTGGATAGGACCAAACAGATCAGGAAAACTGACCAGTTGTTTGTCTCTTATGCAGAAGGCAGAAAGGGCCTTTCAGTTTCGAAGGTATCACTTTCCAGATGGCTAACATCCCTGATTTCCTTTGTGTATGAAATTAGACACCAAAAGTTGCCTAACAAACCAAAGGCCCATTCGACTAGAGCTTTGGCTACTTCTATAGCTTTCCAAGATAGGCTGCCTATTGATACCATTTGCGCAGCAGCTACATGGGCTACTCCTCACACTTTTATTTCTCATTATAAGTTGGATCTAGCTTCTAGACATAGAGCTAATTTTGGTTCCACTGTTCTCAAGAGTCTGTTCTGATAGGCCACCCGGGACAAGGTGCTAGGGACGCGGTCCCATCCAGCAAGAATGAAGGCGAGATAGACAACTTAACATATAGAAGTTATGTTCTTACCATAATGTTCCATGTTAGTTGTCTTCTTCTCGCCTTCTTTCTTCGCCCCCCTCCTTCCCCCTAGCCTGGACAGACCTAGAGGAGTTTGATTGTGACCTCTCTTTCTTCCACCTCTATTGTATATGTATATGCTATACTTTGCATATATCCCTTCATCAGGTTTCAGGTCACCTTCTTCCTCTCCTTTTATAGAGGTGGTGTTTCCTTTTTCCAGTAGTTCTGGATTTATTATTTGCTGGGCCTAGCTTACAAACGAGATCTGAGGTAATACCGCCTAGCATTGTGGGATATAAGGGGAGCCTCGAGCCAGTGGAACCAACTCTCGAGCTTTTAGAGTGGCCGAGTCGGAGCCGAGGTCGGCTCCGAACCCATCCAGCGAGAAAGAAGGCGAGAAGAAGACAACTAACATGGAACGTTATGGTAAGAACATAACTTCTATTTTAAACCACAAATTTAGCTTTTTGGTTATAGAGCTTATTAGAATCAGTACTAGACTAGGGAATATTAAGAACTATACTGAAAAGGAAGAGAATAAATGGATCCTGAGATATCAGGCAGATAAGGGACATGGCCTTAATGAAGAGGTTAGTTTGAAACCTTTTTTGAAAGCTAGGCCGGTCAATCGTTAGAAATCCCACCTAGTTTTATAGTCTTAGTTGTAGCTTTCAGTGGGGTCCACACATTAGGACGTCAGTCAGTATTTTTGTTCTTCTGTATACAAGGGTTTTTGTAATATACATCAACACCCATAGATTGGAGATTGTTATGCGTCAGATATACAGTTTGTCTGAGAAAATGCTAGCATATTCTTTCAGCAGCTCTTGACATATGTATATTTTCCATTGATATGATGCCATCTTGTGTCCTTTGATAAAGTGTCAGATAAACAATTCATCAATGAGTATGCTATCCCATTATTTTAGCAGCTCTTGACATATGCATATTTTCCATTGATATGCTGCCATCTAGTGTTCTTTGATAAAGTTTTTTATCAGCATGTTTTTAGCAATAGTGTATTTATATGTTCTTAATATATATATTTTATATGTTTGAGATGAACGAAATTGTAGATCAACCACCACGTATAATAAAAACAAATTTATTTACATAAAATGAGCACTTTCGCATGCTTCCATCTGCACGCTTCTTCAGATGAATATAAAACATTAATAATCTCACTCTCTATATATACATTGTCCTTGTAATTACTTAACAAACTAATTAGTGCAGACAGATCAATTAAATCAATCAAGCAATTAATTAACCAATATAGACATTAGTATGCTTAAAGCTATAGACATATAGAGCAATATAAGCATCTTGCGCTACTACATCTTGTAAACTTGTTATTAAAACTGTTAAAAACTATTGAAAACTGTTGAGAACTTGTAGAACCGTAGGTAACTGCCCATTTTATGGGCAACATGTGAAGCAGGGTAGCATATCATGATCAAAAATCAAAAAAACATACGTTGCAGCAAAACCAAAATATATCCAAACTGTCATGAGTTTATAGCAACATTGATAATGAAAAAACAAACTTCACATACTCAATACTAGTTTTTGAATTCATTTAAAACCATTTTTGCATCAACGTTGCAGCAATATAGTCGGTAGATAGTCAGTAAATAAAATGTTGTAATTTATATGTTATACTATATAGATGTATTATTTATTTACTCGTATATTTTATATGTTTCTCTCTATATATTTAAAAGTATTGTGTATATGTTTTTAGATAAATTATTTATGCTATATTATATATATATATATATATATATATATATATATATATATATATATATATATATATACATATACATACATATATGCATGTGTATTGAATATCCTTGGATATATAGGCAGCTATGTCTATCACTTTAAGTTTTTACTTTATTTTAACAGATGGCAATTACTACATTAGTCATATGGTGCATTAATTGCTATTTATATGGCAGTTTGATTTTAAAATTTTATTAAGTCTGAAGAAGCGTAATGTGCAACGCAAAAACGCTTACTGTTTATCTTATTTCTACAATTAAAGAGTTTTGTTTGCTATCCTAGCCTGTGGTGTGCCTTTGAGTATAATAGCTTACCCTAGTCTACCTGTTTAGATCTCTAGCTAATGAGTAACAAAAACAACAGATCTGTTTTCTTATTGTAACCCTCTTTTTGCCAAGTTCACTGCTGATTTGTCAGATAAAACACTCAGAATGACTGGAATCTGGAACAATGACTACTTCCTACCCTTCTGTCTGTATCATAAGAAAACTTCCACTTAGTCTATCTTTCATTCCACTTGGACGTTGGTGAAACTTTTTTTATACTCTGCATACAATTATTTTCACTTGACTTTAGAGACATGTTTGTCTTGCCTTTTACCATTCTACCTTGTAAAAGCATATTAGAAGATAACTGTGTCTGGTAACAAATATGTGAATAAACTTATCCTTTTTGTAATATTGATTAATTAATTTTTACTGTTGTTTCCAGTTTATCTAAGATATCCATTTTGTGACAATAAGAAAAATATGAATTCTATCAAAACAGCTTGCAATCCTTTAGTTTATGTTAGATGTCCTATATATAATCCAGTTAGAATGTTACACTAAAATCTCAGTGTAAAACATACAATCCATAAAATAATTATCTCCTTTTCTATGTCAGCAAATGCAGTCTATAAAAATTACATCTCGCAAAGAGATCATAATGCTGTCAGCATTGTATTCGGTAGGCATACAATAAATACATTCCGAAATAATGTGCAATTTGTAATACCCAGAAGCCACTTTGGATAACAGAAAAACAACTCTTTTTTTTTCTCTATATTGCTTTTCCCAAGATACAAAACATTTAATTTACTCATATTAAAACTTGAAAAGAGACCACAGCTCTGTCTCTTCTGAGTCAGACAGAAATTAGAACAGGTTAATTAAGTCACACATAAGTTAGAACAGGTCAGTTAAGGTTAATCATCTGTGAACTGAGGGGGTGGAGTTAGGAACTAAATCTTCTATTTAAGAGGTAAAATAAAACATTTTAAAGCTTTACTGGAAAGGCTCACCCAGACACTGCTATAGTTTGCTGTGAGGGAAAGTTTAGTTTGCTTTTTATTTGTTGTATTTTGCATTACTTTATTGCATTTTTTCTATTTTGTATACTGTGATTTGTTTTCTTTACACTGCTTTTTACTTGTATTCTGCTTTTAACTGCAAATTAAAACTTGAAAAGAGACCACAGCTCTGTCTCTTGTGAGTCAGACAGAAATTAGAACAGGTCAGTTAAGGAGTCACACATAAGTTAGAACAGGTCAGCTAAAGTTAATCATCTGTGAACTGAGGGGGTGGAGCCAGGAACTAAACCTTCTGTTTAACGGGTAAAATAAAACATTTCAGAGCTTTACTGGAAAGGCTCACCCAGACGTTGCTACAGTTTGTTGTGAGAGAAATGTTAGTTTGCTTTTTATTTGTTGTATTTTGTATTACTGTATTGCCTTTTTCTATTTTGTATACTGTGATTTGTTTTCTTTACACTGTGTTTTATTTGTATTCTGCTTTTAACTGCATATTAAAACTTGAAAAGAGACCACAGCTGTGTCTCTTGTGGGTCAGACAGAACATTTTCCACCCTCCCACCTGGTTAATGTTGTGTTCTTAAACACCACTGTCTTTCTAGTTGCCTGCCCCTTATGTTAATTTGACCATATATCTCATTTCCTCCCTGTTTTTACTGGTTGGTGTGAGTAAGCACATAATTATCATTTTGTAAAAATCACTCCCCTTCATCTGTTTAAATTTATTGGCCATCCTACTGCATTCCATAGTACCAGAATACAAAAGTGGCCACCCCCTTTCAATCTATCTTGCTGTTTTAAAAATAGTGACTCTCCACTAAAACTTAACTTTTTAGACAGGTAAAATATAAGTTACCTACTTTCACATCTAACTCCTCTAGTGCACACTGCAGTGTTTAGGTTAAACCATTTTTTTCATCTTACCTTTAAGCATCTATTGCAAGACCACCAGTTGTTGGAGAGCCCACATTCTGCCTCTCAGTAGTCGTATTGGGATCAGTGCTTCTGTTTTGTCCTTTTGAGAGAAGGAGTGCAGTTACATTATTTCCTGGAGACTGCTGATCACAGAAAGCTTAATAACTGCTTTATGGATGACACCTTGGAATCTATGCTTATAGTCTGATCCTGGTGAGAGTAGAAGCAGAGTGTATTGATTCCTGACTCTTTCTGGTTGGAGAGTGAGTGTATGTGCTTAATGTACCTGATTGGTCTGGTTGCTATTCAAGGCATCTACCAGAAAAAGGCTACAAGCCTGCAGACCCTTGCATCATCTGGGACTAGACTGTGGATCACCAAACAGGCCATGGCCTGCTTCTCTTCTTGGGACTGGTGCTAACAGTTTGCTTCTGATGAGAGAAGAAGCAAAGGAGTATTGTATCCTAACAGAGTGAAGCTGTGCTGAGACTAGCATTAGTAGTAGCCAGGAAGTAGCCATTCATGCGACTCCCCTCTTTTGATCATTCTTGCAAAGCTAATTCTTTATTGTTCAGTAAGTACTGCTTGAGTTCTTCCTAACTTCAGAATATCTGCCTAAATACTTCATCCTTAAATTTTCACGGTCTACTTATGAGTTTCCCCTCAAGTGTTTGGCAGTGCTCTGTACATACTCAGACACCTTGAGTGACATTTTTCCTGTAAAATTAATATATAAAGAAACAGCTCCAGTACTTAGTAATGATGACAATCCCTCCTGGCATGTCTAAAGGTCAGTTCCCTGTACTTTCTCCTATTAACCTGGTGAACTTGGGCATTCTGAGGCAGTGTAGCAACTGCCTCATGTACAGAGACCACCCTCTTCCTCTTACCTCCCAACACTTAGACTTGTGAGAGATACACTTTGTGTCTTTTGGCTTTTCCCAGTTAGGGGTTGCCACAGTGGAACTCCGGTCCACTAATGATTGGCAGTAGATTTTCACGTGCCGAGTTGCCAGCCCTGATGCACAACCTTCAATGAAGGTATGCCCATTCATGCATGTCTCCAGACAGAAGACGCTCTAGCTGAGACTCGAACAGGACAACGTCTTACTGTGAGGTAACAGTGCTACCACAGCACCACCACTGCAGTTGTGAGAGATACACTTATATATCCAAATTGGAAGCCATGCATTCTCAAGCCAAGACTGGAATAGCTGGTAAAGAGAAGAAGATCAACACCTGCAAAACACCAAATGCAACACATAGCCCTCCAGAACACCCACCATCACAGCTCTCACATAAAAACACAAACTACACACCAACCTTTGTGGTGGCTGTGAAGATTGGGGAAAGATGGGTGAAGGCTGCCAGCCTAGTCAAATAGAATTTCATACAGAATTCTATCATTTGTAAATATAAATGTAAAATACATGCTTGTGTTCTTAAATGAAAGAAAACACTGTAAAATGTGAACTACAAGATTGTAGCAACATTGCCATCTGCTGTAAGGAAAACTAAGCCAATAATTTCATCTGTTCTTTTGAAGTTAAAATTACATCTTGTATACCCTTTTGATCTAAATAGTGGTGCCGAAGAGGCTAACTGAACACATTCTTTCTATTGTCTTAACTTAAGGAATAATTACTAGAGTGTACATATGAAATGTCTTTTATTGTTGTAGTTTCCTGAGCAGGTGTTAGATTGTTAAATAATGTAGCCTTTTGGCCTGAGAACTCCAGACTAAGTGTCAAAATGATGTAATGTGTATACTGGGAAAACTTAAGTGTCAAAATGATGTAATCTGGTAGAGCCCAGCAGAAATGTGTTAATGATTTTTAAAAACTATTGTTGAGAGAGAGAGACTATAAGCATTTTGATCTTGATATCCAACCTTCAACTCTGCCTTATGCTCTCTTTATGTAAGTAGTATCTTAGAAGTATGTTTTCTTGTAGAAATAGCTAGGACTATAAAGATTAGACTTAAGTGTTTTTCTGTTATATCAGAACTTTCCTACTGTATTGTTTTAAGTTTCTGTGTGATCTCTGAACTCTTAGATATCACTGTGGTGTAGTAGTATTGTCTTGTGTTTTTAATTATTTATTATTAAATGCTTAAAAAAACTTTTACCTGTGTCTGGTTTGTGTAGAGATAAGTAAGCTCTAGAGTACATTGCATATTTATAGAGTTTATTGTACAAGACCACTCTAATAAGCCTTAGACTGATTAGTCACATTACCAATTGGATAATAATATTGCACAGTAATAATTGGACACCCTTTTTAGGGCCTTTGGGTAGCTGATAAGTATTAGCTGGTGGTGGCAGAAATTACTACCATATAGTCTGTGTAAAGGGGCACAGCTGGAGAATCTGTGTCAGCCTTTCCCAGGAGTGTCTGTGAAGTTGTATAAATACTTATCTCAAAGTGTGTGTGGTGTGTCAGCTACCTGGGCAAGGACACAAAGCACTGGTGGGACAGAGAGGGTAGCTTACCAGCTAGGCTGAGATCTGGACCCTATAGCTGTGCAAGTGGGGAGTCTTATTGGGGACCTGGGGAGCAAGAGAGCAACCAGCTTCAGGCTGACTATGATCTCTGTGTGCACTTAAGGGAAATTGTACTTTACTGTCTGTATTTGTTATCCTTTCTCCTATATGAGATGCCCTCCCTGGTGTTAGTGGTGAGGATTGAGGCTCCTTGATTGCTGGGCCAGTGCACAGCCGTCACAGAGGCTCTCAATAGAAATCTACCCAAACAGCAGAGCCCTCCAAGGCAGAAATGCACTTGTGCACCACAACACAGCACAAATCACAAGACACATAGCTAACCTACACAGTGTGCCCCTCAACCTAAGCCCCTAATCAAAACAGCTGGCCCAATACACTAATCATAGGTGACTCAATAGTGAGGAACACTGATGTCCCACTCACTAGGTTGAATATGAAGAAGGTAACAGTCAGTGTCTATCAGGTGCCAAAATCCGACACATAACACATGCACTCAGGTCACTCCACAGCAAGTACAAGTATGACTCTGTCACTGTCCATGTGGGTGTGAATGATGTGAGATGAACTTCTATGGACTACATGAAAAGAGACATGGAGGAGCTCTCGGATTATCTGGTCCAGGCATGTATGACCCTAGCCCTTAGCAGCATCCTACCATCGCCCAGAATGATACCGCAGTACAAGCAGAAAATGATTGACTTCAATAATTGGCTAAGTTTCTGGTGTCATTCTAAGGGGATCCAGTATCTCTCTGCTTGGGATGACATGACTGACAGACCTCGATGCTTTGCCAGAAATGGCCTGCATCTGTCACCCCTGAGTTTCCGGATGATGGCTAAGGCTCTTGCCACCCCCATGGTGCCTTTTTTAGGTGATGTTCCAAAGACCAAATTACCACTGTAACAGCTATAAATAAATGCAGTCTGAGGGTCATACTGCTCAGTGCTAGAAGTCTAATTCTAAAGATGCACTTGCTCGAAGCACACCTCAAAATGGAGAACATTGACATTTGTGCTGTAACTGAGATCTGGTTTATAGCAGCAGAAAGCATAAAGCAGCAGAAAGCACCCCTGCACTACCAGGCTATAACTCATTTCACACCTTTCAGCCCTAGAACATGGACCGAAGCTCCAAAGGTGGATATTCATAAAGGATAAGTTACACCTCCAGACTAGTTGCCTAGTATAATGCACCTGAGATCCTTCAGGTACAACTAACACTGGGTAAATGGCGATTCAGTCGTAGCCTGCTGTAGGTCCCCAACCATGTCCCAGGACCCTCACTCTACATACCTAAGCACACTGGAAACTATTAGGGTCCAACCCAACAATCTCATACTAGGTAACTTCAACTACCCCTCCATCAACTGGGAAAACTACTCATGCACCAATACACTGGCCCAATGCTTCCTGGAATTCAGCAATTCCAGTGGCCTGGACCAGCTTATTCTTACCCCCACTAGAGGAAGCAACATCCTTGACCTGGTTATTACTAACATGGGCAAGCGTTGCTCTATACCAATAGTTAATTCCTCCCTGGTTAGATCCAACCACAAACTAATCACCATGGAAATCCACATCTCACCCACACCCCCCGCAAAGGTATCCACCATTAAAAACTTCTCCAAAGGTGACCTTGGGCTCCTAAAAACAGAGGTGGCTGACTTCACGGCACCCATGTCAATAGAAAATAGATGCATGGCTGCCAACTCATACACCAATGCACTGTACAAACACATACATAAATGCATGATACTAGCCATACCCAACAGAACCAAGACTCTGTCCTCCAAAAAAGGAAGCCAATCTGGTGGTCCCTTGCCATTAATAAACTCTACAACAGAAGGAAGAAACTGTTGCAGAAAAAGATGAAGTCCCAAGAATGGAAAAACTCCCTTATTAGCCTCAACAAAAAGTTGAGATCCCTCATCAAAACCTCTAAAGCCGGCTATGAAGGCAGAATTGCAGCAGACACTAAAAACAACCACAAGTCCTTCTGTAGTTATATCAAGAATCTCCACGGCAATACCCAGGTTTGCTCTGTGCTACTGCACAATGGTACCTCCTATACTAAGCCAACAGATATTCCCAACATACTGGCCAACAGATTCAGTGCCATCTTTACCCCTCTGTCCCCCCATAAAGGACCAATCTCAATACCAGAGGAATGCCAGGCACCTAGCATTACTACAGCACACGTTAAAGCTACATTGTCCAAGACCAAGAATACACCTTCCATGGGACCCGACAATATCCCTGGATGTGTTCTACATGAACTACAAAGTGAAATGGCAACACATCTGTGTGCCCTGTTCAATCACAGTCTCACCTTAGGCTTTGTCTCCAGCGAATGGCACACTGCTACAGTCATCCCTCTCCACAAAGGGGGAGTGACTACAGACTCTGGGAATCAGCTTGACAAGTCTGATATGTAAGGCTATGAAACACATCATCAAGGACCTAATTAACAAGGACATAGGGAATCTCCAAATTCTTGATCCCATGCAATTTGGTTTTGTGAAAGGTAGATCATACCTGCTCAACCTGATTGACTTCTTTGAGTCAGTCACCAGAGCTGTGGATGAAGGCAAGGCAGTTCATACAGCCTACCTCGATCTGGCCAAGGCCTTTGATTCCATCCCTCACTCAGGAGTTATTGATAAACTCACCAAACTAGGCATCAACCCCTATATCACTTAGGTGGGTTACAAATTGGCTCACAGATAGAACCCACAGTGTTTAAGTAGCAGACTCCAATTCATGCTGCTGACCAGTCACAAGTGGAGTCCCACAGGGATCAGTCCTGGGTCCTGTCCTGTTTGGCATTTACTTCTCAGAAGTCCAGGCCAACACGGAGGGACTCTGGCTGACCAAGTTCACAGACGACTGCAAGCTGGAAGCCATTATTAACTCCACAAATGATGTAGACATCATACAAAAAGGCCTCATGGAGACCAATGACTGGTGTCAAAACCATGGCCTTAAGCTTAATGCCAAAAAAAAGCGTTGTCATCCATTTGGGAAAACTCAGTTCCAACTAATTACCACATTAATGGGAGCCCAATGAACACTGAAGGCATTATAGGAGATCTGGTGACTCAGGTTGACAGCAACCTCTCCTTCGACCACCACATTGCCATTGTGGTCAGAAAGTCCTTCTATGTAGCACATCTCATTACCGAGGGTTTTGCATCCAGGAAGAAAGAGGTCATTATCTTTCTACTCTTCCCTCATTAGACCAATCATTGAGTATATTGCCCCATTTGGCATGTACCTCCTCGACATATGCAACAGCTGGAAAGGCCACAATAGTACCTCAGAAAGAGGATCCTATGCCTTAAACACATGTCCTACATGGACAGACTCAAAAAACTCCAGCTATTCTCTGTCTCATATCATCTACTAAGAGGCATTCTCAACTTGACTTACAAAGCCATGTCTGACCCAGCTCTGTTAGAAATGTTGCATGTAAAGAAATCCAAATCCCTCCGCACCACATGCTCCAGAGACCTCAACCTCATTACCACAATCAACAGAACATGCTGGAGGGACAGGTTCATAACCCAGAGACTGCCCATGCTCTGGAATAGACTTCCCATACATGTCAAGCAGAGTACCTCACTGGCCCTCTTCAAGAGAAATCTTGATGAGTGGATGGGAAATAGAAAGTTCGATCACTGCAGTGGTTCTACTTGATAGAGGCTCTGGGAACTAATGTCAGGCATCACGATGCCAGGGCACTTCTATGGGCTAGGCTTGTAAAGGCTCCAGGGCCATTAGCCTAGTACACACCTATGAAGCTATGAACCTATGATGCTCAGAAATACCTATCTTTTTACAACACTGCAAATGCTGCAAATCTGTATCACTCCACTCTAATGTCTGTGTGTCTCAATATTTCTGAACCTGCGCTACAAATAATTTTAATAGTCCTGTGGTTATACTACCTCACAGCTGAATCCTGAACTCTGGTTCAAATCCCATAACAGGACATAAACTTATGCAAATCTCTGCATGATCACACATGTAAAATTCCACCATGAATTCATCAACATTAAGAAGTGTTATATAAAATAATAAAAAAAAGATATTTGCATCAAACTGTTAACACTAGGAAATTAGTCATCCCTCACAGTGCAAACATTTTAATAATATCATGACTGTCAGTATGTCAGTGTGTGTGTGTGTCTGTGTGAGCATATGTGCATGTTTCTCATATCTAATTACTCATGCAGAAATCTGCAAATGCCTTTTAAAGAAAATCATACAGAAAATATTCAGTTTGTTATTGAAAGCTGTCAATGAACTTTTCAGTGTCATACAATACTGCATAAGAGATAAAACTGATGCCGTTATTTCCTGTGCTTGTGAATCAAAGACTCTGATATAATACCTTTTCGCAATAACCCTTGTCTCATGGTTGTGATTAAATTTCCTTTCATTCTAGCATGCACCTTACACATGCAAACAGTTTACCTCATATGTAATGTCATATTTACAGTAAATTTGTATATCATTAATGGGCATTTGACCCTTATTTTTCTATTTTCATTAAAGAGAAAAATACCATACAACTATCTGAAAGTCCACAGTAGGCAAGTGAAAGTGGAAGGGATTAATCTTGGCAGTCTACGATAAGAAAACATTAACTGCCAGTACAATTAGTTTTCACTTTAAATCATAATGCATATGTAATCCTGGATTTGCAGTCTTGAAAACTACTTGATGAATATGCAAATTGTTCTGTGTTATTAGAAGCACTGCTGGAAACCATTAAACTATCAGATTTGAATGCATAGTCCAGTGTAGTTATATATTTGGAAATCATTATGTTAAAATACATGGTCTAAAATATCTTTGAAGACTGTATAGAACATGTGAAAAATATTTTTGTTAATTTATCAGCGCATTTATGTTTTCAAACAAACAAAATAAATAATATAAGTCTAAGTCTCTCCCTTTATAAATAGACATCATGAATAATATTTCTTCTTTTTATGCTGGCAAGCAGCCATTAATGACTCTTAAAGGTCAAAAGTATGTGGATTCTCACTGACAGACTGAACGTATGGTGGAATCAAGTGCCCATGTAGGCATTCTGTGCTTATTGGCAGTTGGCTTGCAGGTGAAGATCATGCACATGTAATTTCAGAGATAAAACAATTACCATTCATACACAGAAGACCATGCATAGTACATCTGGGAATTGATTTCATCCTGCAGCAAACAGAACATCTGGACTTTAGAAATGCTGAAAACATTATTTTGCACAGTACAGTCATTTGACTTTAATTTATGACACACTTAAGTCTGTCTTTCTTGGCTAGCTATGAACAACAAATATTATGCAGCACACTCAGATATACTTATGCTTTAAGACCTTTACCCATGGGTATAATGGTTGTATTGCAAAGTAAAAGTTAGACTTGGAATTTTTTTGCCATGATATGCAATAGTTCATGATAGCAACATACTGTCTAAATTGCCCATGCATTTTTTCTGTCAGAAACTCCTTCCCTGCATATAGCAGAGATCACTCCACTGAACTATACTAAACATTGTAGCTTCCATTAATGCCTTCTAAACCTAAAACGCATTACTTTATTTGTTGTAAGATTAAAGGAATCTTCCTATGAAAATCTTCTTTAGATAACTTCTGTAACATGAATCAATGAAGTATCCAGTTAGAAAGACAGTATATACTTACTGTCTGTGCATTTAAGTGTCACTCACATCTTCCCATAAGACTCACACTTTCATAAGCTAAGGTCAACTGCTACAACCTCTTTCTTCAACAATTTGACTGCCAAAACCTGTGAGACCTACAAGCCTTCTAAATACATATTCAAACTGGTGATTAGAATATACAGGATCCTTTTTTATTCCCTATTGCCAGAACTCTCCCTCACTGTATTCCATGCTGTGTCTTAAATCTGCAGGCAGATGAGAGAATGTATTAGATTTTTTTTTTTTTATTTGCATGGCTGGCTCTGCCAGATGTAAACGTCTGACTCCATTCCATCTCTAATGAAAGTGCTTGAGACATAAGTCATGTTGTGGCAATAGATTTGATTCTGTGAATGGGTTAGCATTTTACTTAGATTACCCAAAAAGTGAATCTAAAATGACTACTTAGACAAAGTACAGAGCCAGTAGTTTCTCATCATAGGTGAAACCTGTCAGAATATTTTTACAATCCTAATTCACACACTCTAGCTGACATCTACATAATGCAACCATCATCTTCACCATCATCTAAGTGACAGTTCTGATAATCTAATTTCTAAAATCTTCTCATCTCATGACAATTACTTTTCATTTTCCCATATTCAGTACATCTAATTGCACTCAGTTTATACAGAATGTTCTATAAAAATGAGGTCAAAACACAATAGTTGACGGTATATGTTTCTAAATATTCTCCCAGTGAAGCAATGCTGCTTAATAGTCTTTTATCTATAACAAAGCAGAGCTGTGCTTTCTTTAGTAAGGTTACAATAAGCAGTTATAGCATGAAGGTTGAAAAAATTTCAGAGAACACAAATATTCTTTCTGCCCTAGCTTGCTTAGAAGTAATGTCTGAAATAACTTTACTGGAAGAAATTCACTCTGATATTTGTGCCCTACCAGCTCATCCTTAACAGGCCTTCTTCCAAAGACAAACAGCTTCTCCTGCCCACTAAATCATATACCAAATGCAACAAAATGTTTACCAACAAAAGATGTGGGATAAACTGAGGCAAGATGACTGCTATGCCTTAATTTCCCCCACAACTGGCTCCCAAAGTTTTAGAGATATCAAATTAACAAACAACACAGTATAACAGAATAGTTTTTGATTTATTAGGACAAGTAAGGGATTATAAGTGTTTGTCCTTTAACCCGGTTTCTCGGTTTAACAAAGAGTTGCTTGAGCTATTGGAGAAAGGGGAAAGATTGGGTATTTTTTTAACAGCTTTAGATGTCAAAAAGCTGCACATTTCAAAACCCCATGACACAATATTTTTTGCCATCCCAAAAATTCACAAAGATAGGTAGAACCCACCAGGAACCCTATTGTTTCAGTCGTAGGTTCTTATGCCCAAAATGTGTTTTTTTTTCCTTGACTTGTGTTAAAACAGCATCTTATGAGTGTTCCAGCTCATTTTAGGAATAGTCAAGAGTTATGTAAATATATAAAGGGGTTGAATTGGAAAAATTATTATTTTTGGGTTACTATGAATGTGTATATTAGCTTTATACTAATATTATCTTACAATGGGATTTAGAAGGTTTTGCCAAGGTATTAGAAGAAGGTCTGCGGACTTCATATGTTCTGGAACTGCTTGAGTTTTGTCTATCCTATAATTATTTTACTTTTGATGGAAAATGTTATTTGCCAAAGAGGGGTATGGCAATGGGGCCTTCATTTGCTCCCTCACATGCCATTTTATATATGGGAGAATTTGAGAGACAATTCATTTATGTGACTGATTATTTCAGGAACAAGGTGATCTTCTACAAGTGATTTATAGATGACCTGTTTTTTTGTCTGTAGGGGTACCACTGATGAATTTTTGGAATTTTTTGAATGTTTGAATAACAGCCCTCATGGTTTGAGATTTAGTTATCGGATGGAGTTTGAAGCCATTAATTTTTTGGATCTTTGTTTTTTTGTGGATGAAAATCAGTTCAGAACATTTTGAAAATCTACAGCTGTTAATAATTTTTTACATGCTTCAAGCATGCATCCACCCCATCTTATCGAGTTTCTACCTTTTGAAGAATTTAAACGGGTATACATGAATATCTCTGATGATGATTTGCAGGACTTCTATTTGATGGAGGTGGAGCATAGGCTCATCTGCAGGGTGTATTCTAAGGAGGTATTGAGGAGAGCAAGGAAAAAGATAGAGAGGTGGGTCAGAGGGAGAACGTTTGTTCAAGGTGGTCTTTTTTCTAACTGGGTGAATGGGAACAGAAAAGAGGATGATAGGTTATTTTATGTTACCACGTATAGTCCCTTTTCAGAATCCTTAATGAAAATAATTAAAGACTTATGGCCCATGATTATCTCGGATGAATTTCTAAGTACAATTTATCCTGAGAGGGCACTTTCTCCTTCAGTCATTATTGCAATTTAAAGGAATTACTCAATAGACCAGTTAGAATTGGACAGGCAACTCTTAAGCTGATTGGACCATTTTCATGTGGTAGCTGTAGTGTATGCAGTAAAATTCATAATATGTCAGGATCCATTATTATTGGCTGAAATAGATGGCAAGTAATAAATTTAATTGTAAATCTTGTGGAGTTGGTTACATTTTGGGTTGTGGATGTGAGATTATTCGATGGTACACAGGGCAGACAAAAAGAATGGTAAGGATATGGGTGTTGCAACATTTGGCTGACATCAGGCATGAAAGGAGGGAGAGTCCTGTGGATCAACATTTTTTATCTGAGCGTGGTGGTGATGAGGCTTCTCTGTTTTTCAGTATTTTGGCACAACCTACTGGGTCTAGGGGGGTTTCTTTTAAGGTTAAATCATTTAGAAAGCACATATATTTTTAACTATAGTACCCTCTGCCCTATGGGTTTAAATCAGAAGGTATGTTTGAATTTTTGAAAGGTTTGCAATTTTGAAATGTTTGAAGTTTTGAAGTTTGAAGTTTTAGGATTTTAAAATTTGGAATCAACACAGGGTGTTTTGTTAAACTGCTTTGTGAGTTTTTGGTGGGGGAATTTGTATGTATATTTATATTTTATGCATTTAGTGTGCATATATATTAATGTATTAAAATAAGCCGGGAAAGTTTGTGTATCAATTTATGTATTTGGCATATTTATATATATGCATGTAATAATGCATTTAAATTTGGCACTGAATTTATATGTGGTATTTGAGGGGTTAAATGATTGGAGGGTTGTTGAATAGTTCAATTGTTTAATTGTTGACCTGATCAATTAACCCATCAGGGTGTGTGCATTTAAGAACTGCTGGTTTTGTGGAAAGTTATCCCTTGAAAGTGAAATGCCGAGGTACCAGGAGAATAAAGTGGTACATTGGCTTCTTGTGTTGTTTGTTAATTTGATATCTGTGTGTGGTGTTGTTCTAGAGTATTTCAGAGATATCACCCTTGCCTTCCTTAAGTTACTGCAACTAGGACACCTCTCTGACCTTGAATTCCAGTACATGTCAGTCTCACATCCAAGCATGGGCAAGTTATTTGGGATCCCTAAGATTCACAAGAACTAGACCAACCCCCCCCCCCACCGAGGTGCATCGTCTCCTCTAGGAGTATGCAAATGGAATTAATTTCTCAATTCCTTGACCAGGTGCTGAACCCCATTGTACAGCCTTCAGGACTCCTGGCTATTTCTAAACAAATTTTACAAGTACAAATTCACCCAACAAGACTACACTCTAGTCACCTTGGATGTTGTGGCCCTGTACACAAACATACCCCTCCAAGCTGGCATTGACCTAGTGAGGAAATACCTCACAACCAACACCAGACTCAACAAAACTAGGATTAACACCTTGTGTGAACTCCTGCATTGAGTCCCGGACAGCAACGTCTTCCTCTTTGATGGAGTCATTCTCCACCAACAGAGGGGAGTGGTTATGGGAGCCAAGGTGGCCCCAGCATATGCTAGTCTTGAACTGAGTTCCTGGGAAGCTGATACCCTGACCCAACTTGCTGGATTTCAGAAAGTACATCTTTACAAATACTATATAGACAATATATTTATTTCATCTGGCAGGGTTCCAAGTGTGAACTTGACGAGTTCTTCATCTTCCTCAGGAGCAGCACTGATTTTCTTGATTTCACCACTTCTGGTAGGGGGCAAAACATTAAATTCTTGGACATGGACATTATCCTCAACCCATCTCGCATGGGTTTCCAGTCCAACATTCACTGAAAGGAAACTTTCAGGAACAATTACCTTGATTTCCTCAGCCATCACCCTCCACACATGAAAACGAACATTGTAAAAGCCCAGTTTATTAAGCTTAGCCACATCATCAGTGATGATTCCGTGTTCCTCCATGAATGACAATACCTCACCAATCACTTTTTTGAAAGACACTACCCCATGCACCTGATAGATGAAATGCATTCAGAAGGATCTAGGGAGAGAACCAACAAACACAAACCCATCTTACTGCATTGGTTCGTTCCCAAGCCCAAAGCTGCCCCTGTGGCCCAGTTCACACCAAGGTTCCCCCTCCCCATCTCTCTAGACTAGATGCCCCCAACATTAAGGAGATCATTGGAAGGCACTGGCCCATCATCCTAACCAGTCAGGACCTCAGCCAAGAGTTAGAAGCCTCCCCATCCTTCATCTACAAAAAACTCAAGGTTTGTCAGGTCCATACTGATATCCACCCCCATACAGGCAGCATTAACCCTGGGATGCACCCCCTGTGGCTACTGTAATTGGTGCAAATACATTCTGTCTGGGGCTACCCTCTTCCTGACACAGCCTGGTACCACCATCTACATCAAGCAGAGCCTTGACTGCAACTCAGATAATGTGGTTTACCAAGCCTTATGCACTGGATACACTGCATTCTACATTGGTAAAACCAAGTGGAAGCTTAAAGACCGTATCCATGAACATCAGGAAGCCATAAGGAACTCCAATCACAGCAATGCCTTGGTCAAGCATTTCCCCACCTGCAGCCCTTCCAAGGGATTCAGTTACACTGGGATTGAAACAGTCCCAAACTTTATTGGTGACACAGACTCCCATCTTGGATTAAAAGAACTTAAATGGAAACCACCTAAGGGCAGACACACCTCTGGGCTTAAATGCCTCCCTCAGCATTAAATGTGCACTCAAATGGAGGAGGTAGGTCTCAACCCTGCCCCCTTCCTGTACTAATTAACTTAGTTTATAACTCACAGCTTCTAATGTTAAACATTTTCTGAAGAAGTTTGACCTTGAAATGAATGAAAGCACTCAAAATGATTTAATCCTGTCTCAAATGATGCAACTTTTGAAAAAAAAAATGTTCTCTTCTTTTTAATAAATCCATTTCCTTCTATCTCCATGGGACTCCTGGCTTCCTTCCTTCCACCCATGCTTTATAGTTTTTAATCTTATGGTATTTTAGTCCATTTTCTTAAAATCAGCATGTCTGTTTCATTAGTTTCCTAAGCATGTTTACTTAATTAGTAGATAGTTATTATTCTTAAACCATTTGTATTTGAACAATGAGTTGTTCTGCTATGTGGTGTTAAACTTTAATGATGGATAAGGGAAAGAAGGACAGCTTTAAGAAGTGTTCACTATGCAGATACAAGATCCCCCCCATCACCACTAAGTCACATATGACTTTTGTGTGGTGTGTTTGGCAGTATCACATTTATCTGTGGACTGCAAAATTTGTGCCAACTTTAGGCCTACAGCCCTGACCAATAGGTAAAACAAGCTAATTTTGAAAGGACGTTTGCTGTTGGAACCAGAGTTGGCAAAGTCTAAGAAACCAGTGAAGAAAGTTTCATAAAATAAGGAGTCAGAAATCAGAAACAGAACAAGTGATTCTTTGGGTCTGTCCTTGGTGCCAAAAACCCTAAGGTCTGACTTACCCATCACACTCACTCCTTCCTACACTCCACCTTTGGACTAAGAGCCATTGGATCCACTTTTAATGCAGGACTTGCAAAGAGGTGAGGGCCTTTAGAAAAGACAGATCAGTGCTCCCAGTCCAGACCTTCCTCACTGCTGTGTATTAAACTATCAGGTCATCCAAAAGCACCTCAGAAGTGTACTTGCATTGTCTGATGAAGAGTGTCTTTAAGACACAGATTGAGATGGGAATTATTAAGTCTCCTTCATCTCTGAAGGGAGTTGAATTCACCCAGATGCTCCCTATATTAATTCCTTCTCTGATCCGCCTCTCATCTGCAGTGGTGTCAGTGCTGATTTTTCATCTGAGACCTGCTGCCTCAGTGCTGACACTGGAGGTTATGGATGTGACACATTCAACCCCAATTTTCTTTCGGAACTGATGCAGTCTCAGAGATAGGGACTCGAGCTCAGGGCTTCAGGACTGTCCTTGGGGATGCCACATACAGCTCCTCTGATGATTTTGGAGACATTGACTTTTGAGCCCCTTCATGTTCTCAGCAACAGGGGTTCTATCCTCAGTTCTGGTCCTTTGTCTGAAGAGGAGAGTGGATCAGGCAGCTGGGCAGTGTCCTCAAATCTGATGGAAGTTGGATTGGACTTCCAAGTGCTAGGGAGCATTTTTGCTACTCCTAATTGAGTGGAAGTTCAGGACCCTTGAAAATGGCTCCACCCCATAACCTCCACTCCATTTTTCCTTCCTTCCATCTGATGTCTTTGGACCAGAGTTGACCAATAAGCTTCAAAACCTCTGCTCAAAAGTTGGCCAAGTCCTCTGAGGAGTTAGATGACACCTCCTGTTATGTACTCAAAAAGAAGACGTGCAAGATGAAACAGATTGACACCTCATCAGCATTCCCCACATCAGATACCAATTCAGAGGACAGAGAAGGAGCCTTCCAGTCCCTTCCTGAGGATACCTCATTTAGCAAAATTCTAGCACTTATGCATCAGAGGCAATCTTGTTCCATGAACCCTCCCTGTCAAGACAGGATGGTAGTTTTTAAAGCTTATGGTTCAGCCTCATCTACATCCTCCATGGTGTCTCCAGCTGATAAGTTGATAGACTTAGTGGTCATAGCAGGAACCAAACACTAGTGAAGCAGACTCTCGAATTCCTGATGAAATACTTCAACCCCCACAAGGACAAGCAGCATTGGGCAAAGCCCACTCTCAGTTGACTCCCATCTCTGTGACAGCAGCTACTGAGAGAGAGAGAGAGAGCTGTCTGATGACTCAGCCACTATCTGTCTCCCTAACAAGTAGTCTAAGGTGGATAGATAGATTGGGGAAGCGGGCATGTGCTTTGGGCACTTTCACATTAAGAACTCTAAATTGTGACACACATGCATTGATATCAGAGTGATTTGATTCAACAAGCCTTAACTACTCTGAAAGCATTGCTGATGTCAGAGTCAGGGAATTAACTGGAGACAGCCTTGACAAACATGTCTAGTACTAGTAACCTCTTTATGCTCCTCATGCATAATCTAGTGGATGGAGTGGGTAGGGTAGCTGAAACTGGTGTAGCAATGAGATACCATGCATGGTTGTACTTTTGAGACTTTGCAGACCACTTCAAAGAATCCTTCACCAATGCAGCATTTGATGGGTCTTCATTGTTTGGCCTGTCAGTGAGGAGAGGATGCAGAATTGCAAACAGAATCGAAAAACATTTTCTACCATCAGAGTTAAGTTTAAGGCTCCCCAATGATCATATAGCAGGAACCAAAAAGGGCCTTATTCACTCTGGTTTAGGAAGTCTACACTTCAACAGTTTGATTCATCTAATGATACGGTGGTTGTGGCAGGGGTGGCTCCTTTAACAGATGCAGGCCTAAAGGCTTAGGAGGCCTGAAGGACCAGGGATATTGTGGGCCCTTCTCTAGCAGGCAATCATTGAATCTATGAAGGTCTACCTGACTGCTGCCCTCTGGAGACAGTTGGAGGTTCACCTCTCTCTTGCTACCCAGCAGCTTGGTAGGCCTTCAATCAAGACTGATGAGTTAGAGGGATAATAATCAGAGGCTACTTGATATTATTTTTCCTGATACCCCAAAAATCCAAAAAGGCACTGCCAGATGTCGCATCCAATCAGGCCAAGGCAGTGGAAAAAGGCATAGCTTCACTTCTGTCCAAAAGAGACATCCAAGAGATGGAATTTTTTTATTCAAGTTCTTTTTTGTCCAAAGAAAATTCAGGACCTCAGGTCTGTACTGGACTTTGGTCCCCTAAGCAAATATATCCAAAAAAACCACCCAGTTCAGAATAGTCGTGGTTTAGAGGCCAACATTCACATGTCCTAGAGATGAGGGCAGTCTGCTTTGTGTTGCAGGAACTACAGGACTGTCTTCTTTAAGGCGTAATTTCTATCCAAATAGACAACATGATTGTAGTTTGGCATATCAACAAAAAAGGAGGAACCAGATCTTACCCTTTATGTCAGGAAGCTATGAAGGTTTGGTAACAGACGATGGCTTTATACCATTTTCAAATAGTAACACACATCCCAGGAGTTCCCACTTGCTTAGTGGACAAGCTCAGCAGATCCCTAATCATGTTTCTCGAGTGGTTCCCCAAATCCAGCGATAGCCAAGCAGATTTTCAATTGGTGGGCATTCTCTGCTGCAACCTTTTTGCCCACTTTTACAACACCAAGTGCAGCAGCTACTTTGCCATGCTCCCTCCTCAGGGACAGCTAGTGAAGGATGCTGTGTCCCAACAATGGTTGAACTGGCTGCTTTATGCATACCCTAGTCAATAGATTTTTACAGAAAACAATAAAGCACAAGGCCACTGCCATCATCATAGTCCTGTTTCACCCAGACAGATTTATTTTATCCTTCTAGGGTTGTATCTAATGGACACCACCACGGATTTTGTATCCAGTGCAGGATCTGATCTCACACCCATCTGAGAAGCCTCACCCAGACCTTCACAGCTTGAAACTAACTACTTGCTTTCTTCAATTCCAGTAATGGCCAGTGACAAGTCCCTTTCTTCAGCGGCAGTAAACATTTTAATGGCCTCCCAGAAGAATTCTACTCACAGGACTTACCACAGTAAATGGATGATATTTGTTTTGTGGTATAGTTCTCAGAACACTGACCCTTTTTCAGCCACTATTGAATACATCCACCATTGCCTTACAAACTTATTTAAGTCTGGTGTTATTTTTTCCTGATTTCCACAAACGATAATGCTTTCCTCAGAAGAACCTTTTTGTTTAGACCGCCCATTAGTGAATCAAGTCTCTCTTTGGACTGAATTTGGTCTTGGAGGCTCTAACTAAACCTCTTTTTGAGTCAACTTCTGTTTCACTAAAATTCCTTTCTTGAAAAACTATCTTTTTGGTGGCTCAGTTCTGCTAGAAGAGTTTTGGAGCTTTATGCACTGTCATCATCTCTAATGTAGTGTTCCACAAACTCAGGGTATCAGAGTTAATCTGTATTTCCTTCCCAAAGTGACCTCTGACTCAGACATATCACAACCCGTTCATCTACCACTCTTCTTTCCTAATCATTCTCGAAAGGGTGAGTACATCCCTTATACCTTAGATGTGCTAGACAATTGTGCTTTGACCTTCACAGAAACAAATCATTTAAGAAGGATTCATAACTATTTATCTTCTTTGCTCCTCACAAGTTAGGACAAAAAGTTTCTAAATTTTTCTTCTCTAAGTGGCTCTCAGAATATATCTCCTGCCTAAAGCAGATGCCCTATGCTGACCGACTAAAAAAACTCCAGCTGTACTCTGTCACATATCGTCTACTCAGAGGTGATCTCTGCTTAACATACAAGGCCATGTCAAACCAAGAGCTGTTGGACATGCTACACTTAAAGAAATCCCAATCCTTCAGAGCCACATTCTCCAGGGACCTAAACCTTGTCATCACAATGAAGAAAACATGCTGGAGAGATAGGTTCCTGACCCAGAGATTCCCCATACTCTGGAATGGACTGCCCATACATGTCAAGCATAGCGCCTCCTTGGCCCGCTTCAAAAGGAACCTAGACGACTGGATGGGAGATATGAAATTTATCCCCGGGATCATGTCAGTCACCCTACTAGAGAGGTGTCCAGGGAAGTAAATATTGTGGGAAGAAATAGCCAGGGAATTGTTATGGCTAGGCTTGTACAGGCCTTAGGGCCGATAGCCTAGTACCAACCTATGAACCTATTTATAGCTCAGATAGCAAATCTTTGCCTAGCAAACCTATAGCCCACTTCATCAGGTCTAGAGTGACCTCTACTAACTTCTTCAGAAGTTCTTTAATAGATGATATTTGTGAAACTTTCATCTGGTCTTACATGCACACTTTCATCAAGCTTGACAAGTTAGACTGCATTTCAAGGCCAGGGCATCTTTTGGTGCTTCTCTCATGAAGGCTGTCCTCGCATAATTCCACCATGGATATTAGTAGCCTGGGATTCTGACCCACAGGTCAGATCAGAAGGGCTGAATGAATAGGATAAGAAAGTTATGTGCTTACCGTAACAATAGATGTTAAGTTGTCTATCTCGCCTTCATTCTTGCTGTTTGGGATTGGAGATGATCCTCGGCTCCGACTCGGCCATCTTCAATAGCTTGAGAGCTGTTTACTGGCTCGAGGCTACCCTTTATCCCATGATGCTTAGCGATAGCTACCCAGATCTCGTTTGCTGCTTCAGCTGCAAGGTGTGTCGTTTTCTGGCTCAGGCTTGTATTTTCAAATTTTCTAAATTTTTGTGTAGAAATATATCCTTATACTTCTTAAAACTATTAGATAATTACCTTTTCTTAGTTTTATTTACTAGTGTTTGTTGTTGAGTACCTTTTAGTCCTTTTTAGTATAACTCATTTAAGTTAGAGAGTTCTCCCCTCCCCCACTCCCTTCCCATGGAAGCCGTTTAACTTAGAGGCTCTCCTTTCCTCTGTTTTTTGCTATCTTAAAAAAAAAAGGCAGTTTGTTTCATATATTTTTACATAGTCTGTTGTACTATGAGTAGAGTAGAAATATTTTCTATCTGTGTTTCTCTTCTGGTGCTTGATTTTTTGTGGCTGATATGTCTAAAGAAGCTAAAGTATCTGGATTTAAAAAGTGCGACTCGTGCTGTCAGAAAATGTCTCTGACAGACAGGCACACTAGTTGCGTTTATTGTTTGGGCGCTGTTCACTTGCAGAACTGTTGTTCTATCTGTCATGCCTTTAGTCCAAGTGTCCTGCAGGAACGAAAGAACAAATTGATCCTTAGGAGTCTATTAAAACCTCAGGATTCACCGGCAAAGAGTTCAGAGCCAGTGAAATCCCCAAAATCCTCTAAAACGACGGCTCCACCTTCGGAGCCAACCCCGGTACAGGATTTACCGAGTATGTCGGTTCTGGCTGGCATTGACAAGACAACCCCTCTGTCAGCTCCATCGGATGTTTTGGAGCCATCTTGGAGCCATAAAAGGCTGTGGTCCCCCTCGTTAGAGTCAGTTCATTTGGCTTCTGGCTCTCCATTATTGCAAAGTGAACGTAGCCACCGTTCTTCACACTCCTCTTGATCCTCTAGGCTGTCGGATCATGATGTGGAGAGAGTAGTGAGTAGATTGCTAAAATCACAGGCACTAGTTAAAATGTTGTCTAGCCCTCTTCAACAGGTATCAGCTCCATCCACCTCCCTTTCTGTTCCTCCTCCGACTCCACTGAGGTCGGAGCCGGAGTTCATTGGGGTTGGAGTAGTGGAACCGTCGGCTCCGATAACCATACCTCCTTCGGTTCCAACGTTGGCTCTGATTACCTCGATGGTATCTTCCATTGAGGGATCTGGACACTGGGACCCTTGTCCAACCCCGTTCTCCCTCTTGGAGCATCGGCGCAGGTTAGCTCGGCTCCAACATTGGCCTTGGAGCTGTCCCCCTCGGCGCGGAGAAAGATTCCTATTTCTTTGGAACTGGAGATTTCTCTGCCTCGAGGCAGGGGCGCCTTTGAGGTCATGCGGAGTGTGCTGTCCCCTGAGTCAGCTCCACTACCAGCCCCACCGGCTCCATCCCCCGTAGTGCCTGTGCCAACCTCTGCTCCTCCTCCAGACCCCAAGCATCAGGATCTGATGCTCCAGGACACCCCATTGGGCGTTTCCTCTTCTTCCGAGACCTCCTTTGATCACTCAGAGGAGCCCCTTCAGAAGAAGAAGAAGTGCAAGAGGAAGCACATTGACTCCCCTGCGTCTGTCACTTCTGATACAGACTTAGATGAATCGGAAGGGTCCCCGAGATCCCCCTCTGAAGATGTTCCCTTCTCGGACATCCTGGAAATGCTTAGGCAGAGGGGGAACTGGAATCCCCTAGCCCCTACCGAGGATGAGTCTGTATTCCTGGATGCTTTCGGTTCCCGACCTTCCACCTCCTGGGTTTCTCCGCCTTTCGACTCACTTATGTCCGTAGTGGCTCAAAAGGCCTGGTCAGCTCTGGACACAGTGGAACTAACTCCGAGGAGACCTGGTAAATTTATTACAGCTCCCCAGGATAAGCAATTCCTTTCTAAAGGTGTGCCCATTGATGCCATGGTGGTAGCAGCAGCCACCAAAAAAGAGTTAGCAGAGACCTCTTCATCTGTTCACCCCCCTAACAAGGAGTCTAGGATGATGGACAGGTATGGAAAGCAAATGTTTGCTTCAGCAACCTTCTCCATGAGGTCACTGAACTATCTATGTCATTTTACTCGACTTCAAAGGGATCTCTTTAAAGAGCTTGGAGATAATCTTCAAGATCCTACAGCTGAAGGAGCACAAGCCAAAGTAGTTTCCCAGCTAGCGACGCTTAATTCTATAGTTAACTCCTCTATGAGGCTCATTTCCTATGCAGTATGGAGCAAGTAGAGCCACGGGCACGGGTGTAGCCCTTAGGAGGCATGCGTGGATGCGGCTGTGTCACTTTGCAAAACCCTTTCAAGCGTCCTTCACCAATACCCCCTTTGATGGCTCCTTTCTCTTTGGGCCGCAGGTGAAAGACATGTTGACTAGGTGTGAGCAAGAAGGCAAGACTCTCTCTGCCATGGGAGTCCATTTTTCCACTCCCTCTAGACCTTACCCCAAGGGTCAGAAGAGTGGGAAAATGTGGTTCTGTAATTCTCAGGGAGCCTTGCCTGACACACGTAGTGATTTTTCCTCCAAAGGCAGAGGGGGAAACAATAATAATAGACGCTGCCCTTGTGGCAGAGGGGGTCCGCAGAACCAGGACAACAGAGAATCTTTCTCTAATAAGCCCTTCCAGCATCCCTGAAGGGTTGCCTGGCTGCTCACCTCTGGAGGCAGTCAGGGGAAGACTTTCACTTACCCAAAAGCCTGGCAAAATTTAACAAAAGACAGATGGGTACGGTCCATTATGTCTGGAGGTTACAAAATTCCCTTCCATCAACCCCCCTTACAGTCAGAGAAAATCCTTCCAGATGTTCCACCCAATCTGAATGAGCAAGCAGTAATAGAAGTTTCAAAACTGCTAGAAAAAAGAGCCATCCAGGAAGTCCCCGCAGACCAGCACGGATCCAGAACTTACTCAAGGTTCTTTTTGGTACCAAAAAAGATGGGACTGGAGACCGATTCTGGATCTCAGCAGACTAAACAAATCTGTACAAAGAACAAAGTTTCGGATGGTCACGCTACAGTCCATTCCACCCTTCCTGGGTCAGGACAATTGGATGTGCTCGATAGATCTTCAGGATGCGTACTACCATATCAAGATGGACAGATGCTCCAGGAGATTTCTTCGCTTTCAGGTGGGGCAAGTCATTACCAGTTCACAGCTCTGCCCTTTGGTCTCACCACAGCCCCCAAGATGTTCACCAAATGTATGGCAGTGGTCATGGCTCACCTGAGACGTCAAGGATTCCAGGTGTTTCCATATCTAGACGACTGGCTCCTCACTGCTACCACCGGGCATTAACTCCTACAAGCGCGGGATTATACAATCACATCCTGCACCCAGCTAGGTATTACAATAAATTTCAAAAAATATGCCTTGTTGCACTGTCAATATATCACTTACATAGGAGCAGACTTAAACACAAGGGATATGTTCGCAAGGTTACCACTAGAAAGAGTGTCCACAATTTGTCAACAAGTGCAAATTCTAATGCAGAGCAAAAGGATCCAAGTCAGATAAGTCCTTCAAACTCTGGGCTCCATGGCAGCTGCCATTCTTCTAATCTCACTAGCGCACTTCCACATGAGAATTCTTCAGTGGCTTCTTTTCACGCAGTGGTCTTTCCAAGAGCTACCCATGTCTCACATGATCCTGATCACAGAAGCATGCAAAAGACATCTTTCTTGGTGGATGGTCTCCCCATTAGTTCCTCAGGGCAGACCTTTAATACAACCCCCTCCGGTAGTCACAGTGATTACAGACGCCTCCCTGATAAGGTGGGGGGGGGGGCATTATCTGGGCAGGCCAGTCCAAGGCACTTGGCAACCTCACGAGTACCATCTGCACATAAATGTCCTAGAAATGAGAGCAGTGCTCCTAGCATTGCAAGCTCTTCAAGACTCTCTTCCTTTCAGGACCATTCAAACAGACAACATGTCAGTGGTGTGGTACATCAACAAGCAGGGCGGAACCAGATCCTACCCCCTGTGTCGAGAAACACTCAGACGTTGGCAGTGGGTGATTTCCTCCCAACGTTTTCTGATTGCGACACACATCCCTGGGAAATCCAACGTCATAGCGGACAGGCTCAGCAGAGCTATCCTCATGCCTCACTAGTGGTCTCTGAATCAGGAAGTTGCGGATCATATTTTCTGCAAATGGGGACAGCCTTGCTGCAATCTTTTTGCCACCTCCTTCAACAGCAAATGCAGCAACTACTTCTCCCTTCTTCCACTTCCAGGTCACATACCCAGAGACGCTCTAGTCCACGATTGGCCTCAGGGACTTCTTTATGCTTTTCCTCCTTTTCCCCTGATACCAAAACTCATACAAAAAACAACATTGTTGGGTTGCAAAATGATCCTCATTGCCCCCTACTGGCCTTGACAGATATGGTTCCTATTCCTGCACCATTACCTTCTCAATCAGCCCTGCACTCTGGACCCAATTCTGGATCTCCTGATTCATTAGTCAGGTGGGTTGCATCAATCCCTCCAAACTCTTCAGCTCACAGCTTGGTTGCTCCACTTCCAACCTTAGCCAGGCTTCCCAGCATTTTCCCAGCAGTCCGTGAGATTATCGTCTCCTCTCATAAGTCTACAACGAGAAAAACGTATGCTAGCAAATGGAAATGTTTTTCTTGTTGGGCAGAGTCTAGGAATGTGGATCCCTTCTCAGCCCC
Source organism: Protopterus annectens (assembly GCF_019279795.1). Taxonomy (NCBI): domain Eukaryota; kingdom Metazoa; phylum Chordata; order Ceratodontiformes; family Protopteridae; genus Protopterus; species Protopterus annectens. The sequence goes on along the minus strand of NC_056731.1, from coordinate 616,164,320 downwards.
AGTCCACAAAATTCTGGAATTCCTGGCACAACTGTTTCACTCCGGGGCCGCTTCCGCTACGATTAGGGTACAATTAGTGGCCATTTCTAATTTTCATATTGGTTTGTCAAATTCTAACATTATGTCTCATAAGCTCTGTAAAGCTTTTTTGAGAGGAACATCTCTTCTTAGACCTCCAGTGAGAGATCCCCCTCCCCCTTGGGACCTTAATTTAGTCCTAACTTCCTTAATTCTGCCCCTTTTGAACCAGCAGCTTCCTGTTCCATCAAGTTTCTATCTTGGAAGACACTCTTTCTGGTAGCTATCACTTCAGCTAGGCGTGTCTCAGAACTTCAGGCACTATATGTTCATCCTCCCTACCTGGTGTTTCACAAGGACAGAGTTGCTCTGAGGACTAATCTTTCATTTCTTCCTAAAGTCTGCTCAGAAAATAATTTAAACCAATCTATAGATATGGTGATCCTTGAAGGCAAACTGCCGAGGTACCAGATCGTTGGAATAATAAAGGAATTACTGGTGAAGTACTGGCTGATTGGTGTGTATTTTCCAATTTATAGATCTCCCTGTGTTCTTTCCAAATCATAGCAACAGGGCAGAGTACAAACTTCAGCAATTGGACGTTCATAGACAATTGCGTTTTTACCTGCACAGAACTAAAGAAATAAGAAAGTCAGACCAATTATTCCTTTCTTATGCCTTAAACAAACAAGGTCTCCCAGTGGCCAGGCTTCAAAAACATTGCCATTAGTGGTAATCCTTTTTCCACTGGTGGTAGCCATTTCTGATTCTTAGACACCCCTTCCACAGAGCTTACCTTGAAATGTTGCAGCACCTTAATAGTCTCTCTGTCTTGTATACTGCAAGTGGTAATTAGTTATTCTAGCAGAGAGGTATATGATAATTTGTCATGTGCCCCCCCAGAAATGTTTGTGGTAAGTGATTTGTGCATCCATGCGATTCATAGAACCTCTCGGCAGTGTAAATTAGTAACTCCAGACACTTTATTTAATTCAGCCAATAGCTTGCATTTACTCATTACTTTCAATGGGCAAGACTGCATTAGACATAAGTACCAAGGTGTTTATTGGACAGGCAGTGTTGGGGTTGAGTTGCATGTATTTGTGTGAGTGTGTGTAGCTGTTTATGCGAGTGCATACAGAGGTGTATGTGGTGAATGATGTTTGTTGAGTTTGTGTGTGTGTGTGTGTGTGTGTGTGTGTGTGTGCGTGCGTGCGTGCGTGCGTGTGTGTGTGTGTGTGTGTGTGTGTGAGTGACTGAGTGTGTACATGCCCTGGTGGTTGTAGTAGGAAGATTAATAATTGGATAGGTACAATAGGTGTGTGTATGTGTGTGAGTGGGTGAGTTGGGGAGGTGGCTGCTATACCTAAATTTCCCTTGACTAATGAGCAAATCCTGCTGTACTGGGGGAAGACTTAGACACCAGGATAACTCTTGAATAATACACTAATGCATTTCCAAAGTAAATAGAAAGTACAGTTTGGTACCTACCATAAATGTAGATGTTCGAGTGTTCACCCTGCTGCAGTCATCACACTTGGGTTATCCTGTCGTCAGGCGGACCCGCAGTCAGCCGGAATTCCAAAGTCTTGGTCTGGCTTCAGTTGCTGTCGCCTCTTCCCTGACGTCAGTGCGCCAGGGGTATATATAATGCAACCGATGCCATTTTCTTCAGTTTTTCTTGCCCCAGATGTCAGGTGCCCCCAAAAAGGTGGTCAGAATTAGTACCAAATGGAGTAACCACTGCACAAACACAAAATCCCTTCAGCTATAAGCAAGTACATCAGTAAGGCATAGAAGAGATTTAGCCAGTAGAACAGAGGGGATGGAGGGAGGGTAACCTGGACTGCAGCAGGGTGAACACTCAAACATCTACATTTATGGTAGGTACAAAACTGTACTATGTTCATCGTGTTATCCTGCTGCAGTCATCACACTTGGGTTGAATCCCAAAGCTAAGGTAGGGGGGAGGTATCATAGAGGGTAAGTGGAGGCAATAAGGCCCTGCAGAACTGCAGTGGCGAAGCCCGCCCTGGACTTAGAGTAAAGAGGTAAGTGATAGTGTTTGGTAAAGGTTTGTACTGAACTCCAAGTTGCAGCTTCTAAAATTTCCTTGGTTGGAACCCCCCTGAGAAAGGCTGTAGAGGTAGCTGTTGCCCTGGTAGAGTGGGATCTAATGGTAGCAGGAGCTGGTTTCCCATGATGGGTATAGCAGAAACATATGCAATGACCTATCCATTTAGAAATGGTTTGCTTTGATATAGCCTTCCCTTGAGAAGCTGTAGCATAGGATACAAAGAGCTGGTCAGATTTTCTGAAAGCCTTAGTTTTGTCCACGTAGTAACGAAGCTGCCTGTGAATGTCCAAGGAATGCAGGAGTCTCTCACCTTTGTTCTGTGGATTGGGGAAGAAGGTGGGTAAGTGGATGGTTTGATTTAAAGCTACACTGGAAACCACCTTAGGCATAAAGGAAGGATTAGTTCATAGAGAAACTGTCTTGATGAAAAATGAGGAAAGGTTCCATTGCCATTAGTGCCTGTAGCTCTGAGACTCTTCTAGCTGAAGTTATGGCTAGGAGTAGGGCAGTCTTCCATGATAGGAACTGAAGATCTGCAGAGAAATCTGGTTCAAAGGGAAGTAGCGTTAGTTTTTCCAGAACAAAGTTGAGGTCCCAAGTTGGTGTAGGAGCTCTCCTGGGTGGTCTAATGTTTTTTGCCCCTCTGGGGAACTGCCTTAGAAGAGGATGTGAAAATAAAGGTGGATCCGTGTTGTAGTGAGCTGAAATAGCTGAAGCATGGATTTTAATTGAGGAAAAGGAAAGTCCTTTGTGCAACATCTCAGCTAAATACTGTAGAATGTGAGGCATGTGAGGCTAAATTGTGTCTTGGCCTTTAGCTTGGTTCCAGGCACAAAACCTTTTCCATTTGTCCGAATAAGCCTTCCTGGTGCTTGGCCTCCTGGCTTCCAGAATAACATCCAGAACTGCTTGTGAAAGAGGAGCTGGTTGGATGTTTAGTTGATTTGCCATGCAGCCAGATTTAAAGTTTTGAGCTGGCTGTGAAGAATCTGATTGTTTTGTTGTGTGAGCAAATGGGGTATTTGAGGCAATATCCATGGTGGGCTGTGGGCCATATTTCTCAATAGCGGATACCAGTGCTGGCGTGGCCAGTCTGGGGCTATGAGAATCAGTCGTGGTCTCTCCTTTTTGACTTTCAAAAGAACCTTTGTGAGGAGAGGCAATGGAGGGAAGGCATATACTGTTAGGTTTTTCCAACTGAAAGAGAGAGCGTCCACTTTCCAAGCTTGATGGTGAAATGTCCTTGTACAAAATGTTGTCAGTTGATAGTTTTGAGGACTGGCAAACAGGTCTATGTCTGGAAGGCCCCATTTTTGAGTTATCATTGTAAATATTTGTGGATCTAGTTTCCACTCGTGGGGATCTTTGATGTTTCTGCTGAGGTCGTCTGCCAATGTGTTCTTCTGTCCTGGCAAGAATTGAGCTTGTAACTGGACTTGGTAGGCCAGAGCTGTGTTCCATAAGATCATTGCTTGCCTGCATAGAGGGTAGGAATGTGTACCCCCTTGTTTGTTTATGTACCACATTACTGTGGTGTTGTCCATCTTTATTGCAAGTTGTCCTGGATGTAATAGATCCTTGAAGGCTGTCAGAGCTTTCTGTACAGCTAGCATCTCTTTTTGATTTATGTGCAGATTTCTTTGATCTGCAGTCCATAGGCCTTGAATGCATTGTCCTGCCATGTGTGCCTCCCAGGCATAGTCTGAAGCATCTGTTGTGATAGTTTGCCTGGCTGGGGGCAAGGTGAAAGGCTGACCCTTGTTGAGGTGACATGCCTGTGACCACCAAAGAAATTCCTGTTGTAGGCAGGGAATGAGAGATATCATTGTGTCCAAGCTGTGGCTGTGTTGAGACCATACGCTTTTTAGGTACCACTGTAATTTCCTCATATGCAGCTTTGCAAATGGTATTATTAGTATGCAAGATGCCATTAAGCCCAAAGCCTGCAGAATTTTTCTTGTAGTTAATTGGGTCTTTGTTGCCATTGTCTTGAAATATTGAGTCAGTTGTAGTTGCTTTTCTGGCGTAAGATAAGCCTTCTGGGCCATTGTATTCAAGCTGGCACCCAGGAATGTCATTTTTTGTGAGGGTACTAGTTTTGACTTCTTTTCGTTTACTGTGTACCCCAGGCAGTTTAGTATATGTTTTACAAAGGCCAGATGATGTAAGAGAATGTCTTTGCTTTCTGCTTGGATGAGGCAGTCGTCCAGGTATGGATATATTTGAATTCCTCTTTGTCTGCAGTATGCAATTACTGGTGCCAGGCATTTTGTGAAAACTCTGGGCACAGTAGATAAGCCAAAGGGCAGTGCAGAGAATTGGTAATGGGTTGAACCTGTAATGAAATGGAGGTATCTTCTGCAACTTTGTCTGATAGGGACATGCAGGTATGCCTCCTTGAGGTCCAACATTACTAGCCATGCTTCCTTGCCCAACATGGGAAGTAGCTGCTGTAGTGTTAGCATCTTGAATCTGGGTACTTGTAAGTAAGTGTTTCGAATTGAAAGGTCCACAATTGGTCTCCAGGCATTGTCCTTTCTGGGCACTAGAAAGAGTCTTGAGTAAAATCCTTGGCCTTGCTCTCGAGTAGGTACCAGTTGAATGGCTCTCATGTCCATGAGAGCTGTAATTTGCTTTTGTGCCTCTGCCCATTGATTTTGTGGCAGGTTTGGCATTCCTCTTTTCATTGGCAAGGTGTGAAAGTGGAATCTGTATCCTCATAAAATTATGTCTAGGACCCATTTGTCCTTTGTGACAATGTGCCAGTTGTCTGCAAAAAGTGTGAGTTTTTCCCCCAATGGGGCTGCCAAGAGAGTATTGCTTGGCCAGATGAGGTGCAAGTCATTGAGTTTGCCTTCTGGTGGATTGAGACCTGTCTTCTCCTCCCTTCTGTGTTGTAGTGCCCCATTGGCGAGGTTTATACTGGGCTTGTGGTTGTCCTCTGCCCCTTGGGCGTCTGTATTTACCCCTCTGTGGTCTGTCAGTGGCTGGAAAGGACCAATTTTTTGTTGGCCAGTTTCTGCTGAAGCAAGGGGGTTGTACTTGTAGGAAATCTTTGACTGTCTGCATAGATTTTGCCTTATCTTCCATTTTCTTTAAAACTTCTTCTGCTTTAACTCCAAAAAGAACATCCTGCTGTAAGGGAGCATCTAGTAGTTTTGCTTTAACATGACCAGGCAGAGTTTGTTCCTTTAACCAAGCATGTCTACGTATAACAGACCCAGTGACAGCTGCTCTGCAGGAGGCCTCCAAAGAATCAAACCCACATTGTAAGGTATGTTTGCCCACCTGCTCAGTGGCGTGCAACAGATCCTGTACTTCTTTCAATTCAGATTGTTGAGGGAGAGTGGTTATTCTTTGCTTTAACTGAGAGATTAGAAATTGCTGATACTTAAGCATGTGAAATTGACAATTCAGTGCCCTCATAGCTAGTGTGGCTGAGGTGTAAACCTTTTTCCCCCACCTGTCTAGTGCTCTGGAATCCCTCTCAGAAGGTACAGGGTTTTTAGCCATAGAAGCCTTAGCCCCCTTGGGACCTTGGGAGATAGTCTCTGGGTCAGCTACAGGGCTTTTGTAAAGAAATTTGTGGGAATCAGGCACTCTGTAGTATCTGTCAGGCTTAGCCGGAACAGGAGGAAGAGAGTCTGGGTTGAAACTGGATTCTAAATAGACATCATCCACAATGTCCAAAACTGGTGGGATGGCAAGTGGTCTGTGTTGGGGGAGTAAAAGAAACTCTCTGAGCCTTTTCTTTGAATCAGAGTAGTCCTGACCTTCCCAGTGAAAATGTTCCCTCATAGTGTGTAAAGTTTCCCCAAAGGAGTAGTCTTCAGGAAGAGAAGGGAATCGAGTCCTCAGCATCACAATCTTCATAAGGAGAGAAGGAGTAGTCTTGGTCCTCAGAGGAGTCTGAAGAAATGGACATTTGCTCAGAGGATGCAAAATCTTCCTCTTGTCTAGGCCTTTTGTCAGGAGGGGGCTGGGAACCCCTGATTAAAGAAATCAAATCTTCAGCCATTTTGAGCATCTGTTTCTTAGGCATGGGGCCTTGAACAGGAGACTGAAGTGCAGTCCTTTTAGATTTAGAAGGAGTCTTCGACTTAGAAAACGTTTTAATGGTGAGAGTCGTCGGTCTGAAAACACCTTCAGAAACCGATGGCATTTCTGTAGCACCGACGTCTTTTGTAGCAAAATCGTCGGAAGGGCCTGAAGTAAAAGGCTGCATCAGCCTGGTACATTCCGTCAAAATTTCCGTAGCGGTCTCGGGTTCCAGATCTGCGGTAGTCAGGGGCTGCGTCGGAGCCTCACTGAGGACCAGAGAACCGGAGACCGGATCAGCCGAGGCCTCGGAATCTGGCTTAGGCCTGGGCTGTCTGTCCTTATCCCTGCGTTTTTTGTGCACGCCGGTAGTCGGTTGCTCCGATGCCATGGTGTAGTTAAATTTCCTACCGAAGTAGTGTCGTGGGAAATCAAAGCGTCTTTTAATAGTACGCTTATTAAACCTAGCACAAAACCGACAAGTAGTGATGTCGTGGTCTGGGCCTAGGCAAGGTATGCAATAAGAATGAAAATCCGTATGAGGTATTTGCTTCCCACAAGAAATACAATTGTTAACTTTTTCTGACATCGGTCTGAGGCAAGAAAAGTTTCCCCAATGGGGTACTTAGCTTTATAGAAGACTTCGGTCTGAAATTCGAATTCAAAAATCTCAGGAGTCGGCCAACTGGCACTTGCGAACTGCTTCTGCTTCGGGCACCGCGCGGCAAGAAAGACGGAAGAAAATGGCGTCAGTTGCATTATATATACCCCTGGCGCACTGACGTCAGGCAAGAGGTGACAGCAACCGATGCCGGACCAAGACTTTGGAATTCCGGCCGACTGCGGGACCGCCTGACAACAGGATAACCCAAGTGTGATGACTACAGCAGGGTAACATGATGAACATCACTGATTTTAAAGCACAAAGCATCTTAGGAATACGAAGTAGTATGAAACTGTAATGTCTGCCATTACTGACTGACTGAAATAGTCCATGAATTATGAGGGCCATGCATAACACTTCTGGACAAACCAGGGGGGAATACTAGACAACACCAGGGAGTCGTTCTAAATATTATTATAATCCACTTAAAGAGTTATTAGAACATTATGATGCATTTTCTGAACACTGAGAAGAATAAAACTCTAACATCTGGCATTACTGACTGACTGCAATCATTTTTGATTTATGAGGAATGGGTTGAAACAAGATGTAGCATCAGGGACATTCTGCTTACTGAACACCAGGTAAGAGATATAGCAATATGTCTGCATGTGTGTGTGTGTGTGTGTGTGTGTGTGTGTGTGTGTGTGTGTGTGTGTGTATGTGTGCGTGTGTGTGTGTGTGTGTGTGTGTGTGTGTGTGTGTGTGCATGAGTATGGAGCAGTGGATGTGAGGGTTGCATGTACCAGTGTGATTCTAGGACCTCCAAAAAGCAACACAAAAGGGCATGTTAGCATTTCCAGTAATTGCTGAGCAATTCAGAGACATGCAAATTAGCTGATGAGGTCTTTCCTCATTTCAGAAAATGTGTCTCTGAATTGCTGGTTTCTGTCACTGCACTAAAAGGCACGTTTTTGCCACAGTCTTACTGCTTGTAGCCAGACCTCTTTCTGTTTCCTGGCCAGTAAGTCAGTTTAAAATAAGGAAAAAACATATATAGGGATCTTAGTTCATGTGATGCATGAAATATCGGGTCTATATTAGCAAACTGAAAAAAACTTTAAGCGAATACCTAAATGTCGACACCTATAACGCGAACCGCAAAAATCCCGAACGCACTAAACAGCGAAAAATAAAATAACGAACTGTCATAGTCGGCCAACCCCACCACCCACTGTATACTACCTACCCAAACAAAATAAATAAACCACATACATACACTAACCAAACCCTACTTCTAACCTAAAGTAAAGCACCAAAACCCTACTTCTAACCCTACACTAAACCCCGCATACACAACTTACTATGCAATGCACTATCCTTAACCCCTCCCTAACCCTAAGGTCCGTAACTACCGCACACGTCCCCTACAGACATACAACCAAAAAGATAAACAATACACATGCATACATTTAACAAAACCGTACTTCCAACACTACACTAAACCCCACATACACAACTATCTATGCACTATGCTTAACCCCTCCCTAACCCTAAGGTCCATAACTACTGCACACTTCCCCTGCAGACATACACCCAAAACAAATAAATAATACACATACATACAGCTAAATAAAACCCTACTTCTAACACTACACTAAATCTTACATAAATTATCTATCTATTAACTTACCTTAACCCACATCCTAACCCTAAAGTCCTATCTATTGCACACTTACCTTACGGAGCTATACCGCAGATGGGCCAACCATTGCACTTCGACATTTCAATTTTCGCTGTTTTGGACATTTGGCGTTTCTGTATTTCGTGCAATACGTGTCACTCTTTTCGTATTCATGATTACAGTCTTTCGCTCTGCTAATAGGAACCCAACATATCTTGCATCTGAGGTTAAAAAACTTGAGTTCAGAGCTTGTGAACTCCACTTGCTATGGAACTTGTAACACAATATTTGTATGGCTGTCTATGAACTTTTGGAACTGGGAAAAATCTCAAGGAGGAAGACAGACTGGTATGCAACTCTTTTATTTGCTTACCAAAATTACTAAGAGGCTGCTGTATTTTGTGAGTGAAATAACTCCATGCTCTTTTGGTTCTTGGATTTTTTTCACAGTTCCTTAAATACATTTTGTTTCTGAAGTCTCCTAACTGTTGATATTATTCTGACATATAAACAATATTTTTCCACATGACATGCATAGGTGTTTGTATATGTATATGTGTATCACTTGTTGCTGCTGGCATATTTATTGCATTTATTCTTTGCTAGTAATTGGTGACAGCTGAAGAGGGTGCTTTAGTCCTTTCTTCCTACATTAACATAAATAAATAAACAAGTTCATTTTGTCTCTGTCAGCCTCCAAAGTTAATAATAAATCTGTGCCAAGTATGTGTGAAGACTGCTACTGTACTCTTGGCCATTGCCTCCCTCTTAGTTAAAATAAATATCAGTCTGAAACCAATGTTCGCTTTGGACTTGCTGTTAAGTTTGTCAAGAATTGTGTACAGCAGGAGATTCTGCAGGTGGACACCTGCAGTACCACTTTCTTGTGATGCATAAACAAACATTGCAAGTGACATTTCTTTACCATTCTTTTAGGGTGGTATTGACATTGTGGGATCATACTTTACCTGTTCACATTAATTTGACTATTGTGCACCTTCTTTAGGACTGTACTGAGTTAATGGACTGACTGAATCACATAATGAGTGCATCTGGTCTGTGAATAGCAGCTCATTCCAGAACTCTCCTGCATTTTACTGTAGAATAAGATGGTTAAAGTATGTATCCATTTGCCATCTCCCTTTCAGTTTACTAACTAAGATGCAAGACAATGTATATCCCTATTGTCTATGGCACCTTCATTTAGGGATTGCCAGCTAGCTTTATAATTTTCTTGATAATATATTTCACTTCTTGTTTCCAAACCTTAATTGTTACTAGTCAAATCCTAAGGGATACTGACTGTCATCTAGGTTACAATGGAGATATCAAGTCATATTTGTGAGTCAACAGCTTGCTTAAAGCCTGCCCCAGTGTCCGTAGTGATGAAACCATGACAGCCACGCATGGATGCTGGAGGGATGGACTAGGAAGGGTGGCAGTGAGTGGCCATTGCTGGTGCACCCATCCTGGTTGGAGGGAGGTGGTTGTGGCTTTACACTTGGGTGACACCTAGATGGGAACTGATTCCATGAAGAATGGGCCTGCTCAGCATGCACTGTCCAGTGGTGCATAGTACTAACTCTTTGAAAGGATATGTGTAGTGAGGCATGCGTGCTTTCTATGGTAGGCAGCACTTAGTGTAGCTCAAAGATAAAGGAATGGGAGCTGTTAGACAAGACTTATGGGTTGGGGGGGTAAAAAGATATTTGGAAATCCTTGAATTGTAAACAAAACCATATTTAAAGGAGGTCACACATTCCTTTACAGTAGATTGGTTGTTTGACAGTACAGTGTTCAATTCAGACGCATGGTAATAAGCTATTAATGAGGTTGTTTTCATTGTGACTGTACAATGTCTCTGAATCAGAATGTTTCTCTGTCATGCTAACTTAACCTTCACTGGTGGAGAGAAATTCTCAAAATCCCATGGTGTGTCTATTCCTTTATATAGTATGCATTTGTAATACTCAAATGCCCACATTTTCTTTCTTTTTGTTGTTTTGCTATAAACATATGTATTTAAGGAATCTCACCAGTAGAATGAACTGGTGTAAGTGTATAACTGTTTTTAAAACATGAATGTCAGTAGTATGTATAACAATATACACAGCCAAATGTATATTTATTCTGCATGTTTATGTTTTTGTCAGCTTGGCAGATATCCAGTTAAGTCATTTTGCTGACAGCAGAGAGCAGGCTTGTAGAGAACTTGCTTTCTTTTTTCCCAAATCTGGAAGGCCACTGTCTAAAACTGATGAGTCGGCACTTTTAACCGGCAACGTGGAAAGCACTGTTGCTATAATCAGACCAGCTGTCCTAAGAGAAAACAAAGGTAAATCACAGTTTTGACTTTGTTTAATAGATGACTGCATTTTAACTTTGTATTTATTTTGCATAAGAAATAATATCTTTTAAACAAATATTGACAGAAAGAAAGCTAAGCATAGTAACAGTTTCCATTGTTATTGCTCTGCAATACGCATGTTTTCTTTTTAACAATTTTCATTCACTCTGTTACATAAGTTGATCTCCTACTGCTTTTCTTTCAACCTCACTCCTCTTCCTCCTGACATTATTCTGAATGTATTATTTCCACAAATTCTACTTATTTTTATGAAATCTTCTCATTCCTTTTTCTAAAGATCCAGCAGCGTTACAATATCCAGAACATCTTTTACATTGAGAATAGATTCTGATTTCCATTTTCTAGTAATTGTTTTTTTGGCAGCCAGTATCATTAAATTTAGTAAGGCCTTACTATGTCTAAGCATTCAGATCCTCTATCCAAGCTCAAAACAATAGTTTCTTTAGTTACAACCACGTATTGCCCAACATTTCTGTCAGTGTACTCTGTATAAATTTTTTTAATTCTGCCAAATTGTTATATTCCTAAAAATCATGTTCCCACTTACTTCCAGCATTTGCTATCTACTTGAAGACAAATCCTCGAGTCCACTTAGGTTATAATAATACCTTGCCAAATGCTTCTGTGTAAAAATCGTAAGTCTTCTGTTCTTTGTTGCATACTTGATTGGTTTACAAATTTCCACCCCATTATTCCTTTGTAAATTACCTTTCTAATTAGTTTTCCCAGTCTTTTCTTACATCCTCTGACTGATTCTTTCAGCTATCTTGCAGCAGTGTATATGCCCTACTAACATTTCTCTTTTTTAACTGCAGCTTCTGTTCCAGACTCAACTAAAACTTCTACCAGAACCGGCACTCTCTGTCCCTCTCTCTTTGCTTATGCTATGTTATCAGTCCTTGGTAGGGAAAGCAGTCTCTTTCTGCCATAATTGATTTTTCTTCTAAATGACTATAAACTCTGTCAGCATCAGTTCCCATGTATAGTTTATACAGTGGATATAACAAGTGTACACACCCCTGTTAAAACGTCAGGTTTTTGTGATATAAAAAATGTGACTACAATAAATCATTTCAAAACTTTTCCTCCCTTTAATGTGACCTATAACCTGTTCAATTCAATTGAAAAAACAAACAAATCTGTTAGGGGAAAAATATAAAAAATAAAAAAAACATACAATAAGCTGGTTGCATAAGTGTGCACACCCTTAAACTAATAATTTTTATATACACTTTTTATATCCACTGTATATCGTTAGAAGGCAAGTTATTGGTCTATAATTTTTAGGGTAGTTTGCAGGTTCACTCTTAAGTAGGAGCATTGTTTTTCCTGTTGTTAGCTAGGCTGGTGTCTGTTCAGGGTGCGGATATAAACAGTTCTTACTTATGGCTAAATCTTCATGCAAAGATGTTAATACTTTTAACCAAAAGTTAGGTACTGCATTTGGGCCTGGGGTTTTCCAATTAGAGGCATTTCTTAACTTTGCTTCAAACTCTCTGTCTATTTCATCCCATTTCATATCCTGTACCTTTAAACTTCTTATTCTTTCTTTTACTTCTATCCATTTAGCATATTTGCTATGTTCCACAGAATCTTCATAGATACTTCTCCAAAATGTATCTATTTTTTCTTTTTTGGTGGCCTTTCAATTCTTTTAACCTTATTTCCCAGTTCTCTATCTGGATCATCAGTAAATTGCTTATCATTTCCTTTTCCTTTATATTTATCTTCATATCTTCTAAGTTTTTCTGTCTGGGCTGAAATTTTTAATTTGTTATTTGCAACAGTGCATGATAGATCTTGGTCTGTTCTAATACTGCACATTACTTTTATCACATCTATCTTTCTTAGTATTTTTGTTGATCTATTCCTTCTTCTATAATCTTCAAACAGTGACACTTCTTGTCTTAATTGCTTTATAGTTTTCTCTATTCGATACTTCCATGATGGTATTCGATTTCTTCCCTTCTTTTCCCTCACTACCCTGTGTTCTTGTGGTAAAACTTTATCAGTTATTAATTTAGCTGCACAGTAATATATCCTGTTTACTTCTTTTACATTGCATAGATCTCTATGGACAGTCCTAATTACTGTGTTCATTTATTTTATCAGACTTCTGACTTTTTGGGTTTTATTGACCTTCTGCAGTATATTTCTTTAATTGATCTTAATATATCTATCTATGTCTATTAAATCAAGCAACTCTTCTCTTAGCTCATTTTCTTCCAAACCGAGGGCACATCCCTTGTTTTCCATTTCCTGCGGGCATTCTATAGAAAGTTCTATAGCATCTTCCTGTGGCATATTCTCTTCAATTTCATCATGTGCCATCCGTTGCTCTGTCATACTGGAACTCACTAGCCTATCACTCCTCAACATTGACTGCATCAGAGTTACCAAGTTTCTTGTTTCTTTCCTTGCTGTCTAGCTTCAAGTGAATGTTTATACCAGTTTCCTGTGGAGGGTTCCAAAATATCTTCATATGGCACCTGACCAATTGCTTCCTGTTCCACTGGTTCCCCTTAATTTGGATATCCATTGCTCTATCCTGTTGTGGTGCATGCTTACTTAGATTTTCTACATTGAATCCTTCACTTTGCAGGTACTCCATAACCCCAGTTTCTATTTCTTTAACTTCTCCATTACTAAACTCCTTTTCTACTTTTCCTCTTTGTCTTCTTATTTTTTGTATTGTAAAGTTTTCCATGTCTGGATTCCTTTGCCTGTATTTCTCTTCAAATATCTTTGGTGCTGCTCTTTTTGTATTGGTTAGTTTTGCTTTCTCCTTTGCATAAAGATTATACCATATTAAATCTGTTTTTCTTTCCCATGTCCATATTTCTTCTTCAGATATCACCTGATCTTCCTGCTTCTCCTTACTTTGGGGACTTAATCCATCATGCTGTGATGTGACCTGTGTTAGACCTTCTACATTGAATCCTTCACTTCGCAGGCACTCCATAACTATAACTTCTATTTTTTTAAATTATACTTTACTAATCTTCTTTTCTACATTCCATCTTTGTGATATTTTTTATTGTGAAATTTTTCCATATTCGAATGCCTTTGCCTGTATTTCTCTTCGGATATCTTTGGGGCTGCCTTCTTTAAATTGATTAATTTGGCTTTCTCCTTTGCTTAAATATTGCACCATGTCAAATCTCTCTTTTTTTCCCCATGTCCATATTTGTTTTTTATAATTTTCAAATATCTCTGGGTTTTGTTGTTTATATTTTCATACTTCTTCAGATGCTTCTTTTTCTAAACAGATCAAAGTTTTGGATATATATACCGTTTTTCACAACTCTGTTGTATTAATGAACACAAATTTTCATTTGAAGCTTCTGACAGTTTTTCCTTTGAAAGTATTTTTCTTTCCTCTCATTTCTCTCTTAATTGTTTTGTATAGCTTGTGTCTGGAAATTCTGGGCTTTTTGCATAATAGTAACAATACATAATTTCTTTCTTATCCTCAGTAGTCCACTTTATCATCTTTCTGGCTCTTCTTTGGCCTATCAGCACCCAGGTCTGTTCAGAACTGGTGGTCGAGGACACTGCATACACAAATGTTGTAGATATAGCTAATCTACCGGCTGACAAATTCAGCAAAAACTTCTCCTGTCTGTCCCCCCCATCAGTAAATCAGGACATCCCCAGTACCTGCCCCCACCCCTTATCTCTAGGGAACAAGTCATTACTGCCCTTTCAAAGACAAAAAATACAGCCTCCATGGAACCCGATAACATCCCAGGCTGCATCATACATGAACTCAGGCATGAACTTATAGCACCATTAGGCACCCTATCCAACCAAAGCCTGAATGCTATCTTTGTCCCAGCCAAGTGGAGGACAGCCACTGTCATCCCTTTACGCAGAGGTGGAGTGTCTACAGATCCAGGAAATTATAGTCCCTTTAGCCTAACTACCCTAATCTGCAAGGCCATGTAATGGATTATCATGGACCTCATTAACAAGGATATTGGCAACCTGCAAACACTCAACGCAACAAAATTTGGCTTTGTCAGTTGGAGGTCATGTCTGTTAAATCTGGTCAACTTAGTAAACCACAAAATGCAAAAAGTCAGCAGGTATAGGTAAATAAAAATGGAAACACAAGATAAAAAAAACAAATTTAATATAAGCACTTTCATTTAGGACAATAACCAAACTTCATCAGACATAGAACAACATCCTCTTTCTTATTATACAGACACATTCGCAGGAAATTAAAAGTCCAGCAGCCAATCAAAAAACTCATTTAACTAAATTAAATAGCTAAATTTAAAATCCTACTCATTTATTTAACTTATTTTTAAACAAACATTGCATTTTAAATGAATAAAAAAATAAAAAATAATAATAATAATAATAATAAAAAAACCTATCTATCGAAAGTTTTTAGTTTTAAAAAACTAGTAATTGATGCCATATCATTCAGGCCTGGTGGGGAGGTGGCATTCAGATAAATCTGCCACCATGTTTCCTTGTGTTCCAAGTAAAGTTTCCAGGGACCACCCCAGGGATTCCTATTCACTTGTTGTAAAACTGCAAACTTGAAAAGATGATCTGGACATAAACTAAGATGTCTAAATAATACATTGGTTACTTTTCTCTGAGGGATATCATAATAATGTTCATAAAATCTTTGGGCTAATTTACGTTGGGTCTTGCCAACATAAAAGGCAGAGCATTGGGTGCAAATAGCAATATATACCACTGCTTGGGAATAACAAGTAAATTTACCAATTATAACAATATTTTTATTTCTAACCATAAGGTTAGACCCACAATATATAAATCTACATTGATGGCACATCCCACATGGAGTCATCCTACAACTGCTTCATTTGGAACCCTGTCTTTCTAAAATGCTTTTCAAATTAGAACCCTTTCTATAAACAGTGTTAGGGTAAATGCCCAAACTCTCCTTAATGTCCTGGTCACCCACAATTATATCCCAATTTTTACGTAGGATGTCAGATATAAGGTAACTGTTATTATGGAAGGTAGTAACAAAGGGGCAAAAGATGTCTTTTCTCCTGGAAATACTCCTTAATGGGTAAACTCCATTTGTTGCATTGAGTGTTTGGAGGTTGCCAATATCCTTGTTAATGAGGCCCATTATCAAATTCAGGAGAGTCCCTAACACTCTCACCATTATCAGTTCCACTTTTACTACCATGGAACTGCAACAATGGCATATATATATATATATATATATATATATATATATATATATATATATATATATATATATATATATATATAAGCCATTCCTGCCCTTCATTATAACTTCATTTTGAATCTTAGTTAATAATTTAAGGGGGTATCCATGACTTGAAAACATGTTAGAAATTTAGGCACATTCTTTTATAAAGTCCCCATATTTGGAGACCATACGAGCCACCGTTACCATCTGCCCTTTTAATACCACACGTTTCATATGTTGCGGGTGGCTACTAGAATAATGCAAGTAGCTATTGGAATGGGTCAGTTTTCTATATATGGTAGATTTTAACCCATTGTTCTCTAAAGTTTTAATTATTCAGGCATCCAAGTAAGCAATTTTATTCAACCCAACAGTATATGTAAATTTAAAAAATTCAGTAGTATTATTAATATACTCAATAAAAAGTAGGATTTCATCCTGGGGTCTTGCCCAAGCAACAAATAAGTCACCAAGGTATCTAACATACATAGATATGCTAGAATAGAAGGTGCTGGAAAATAAATAACACCTTTCCCACCAAGCCATTATAATATTAGCAAAAAGAGGGCAGCATGCCGACTCCATTGCAACTCCCTGTAATTGTTTGAAAAAATGTCCATCAAAGTATCTATAATTATGTAATAACACCAACTCCATTAATTGACTAAACTGATTTGGCTAAACTGGCGTGTGATTTAAAGTTATATACTCATAATTTAAACCTTTTCACTTTTTTTCGGAGAAGTGCTTTTCATCTGAGTTCCTACTCAAACTTCATCAGATACATTCTAAAAACAAGACACTTATTTAAATAACCCTCCTTGTATCACATGATCAGCCTCATTTCAGAATACAGCCAAAATTCAACACATTTATAAAGTTAATTATAAAACCATGCATAAAACATTAAATTACAATAAATTTACACATCATGGTACAAACTAACAATTATAAACACTTCACTATATATCAACCACAGAGTCAAAACCAGAACTAATATCTGACTATTCATATGCACTACCTCTCTAGATTTTTCAGTTTTAACAAACTATAGAACACATGTCATTGAGTCTCAGGAAACTGTGTGCATTCAGACACAGTTGCCAAACTAGTTCTAGCTTATCCAATTTTAAACTATGCGGACCCCCTCTTGGGTCATAAACTACCTGGTCAATTACTCTGAATTTAAAATAATGTTCAAGATTGTTCATAATGTGTCTTGTTAGGGCATTTTCATGTTTTTTCTTTGTTATATTATAGAGGTGTTCATAAACCCGCTCCTTAAATTTATGCTCAGTTTTACCAATATAAAAACCCAAAAAGCCTTGACAACTAGCAAGGTAGACTATCATCTTAGAATTACAATTGAATTTCTTTGTTGTATTAAATTTAATACCATTAACAGTAAAGGTTCTACCTATCTTCATGTGTTTACAGTGAGGACATGCCTCACACTTAAACATTCCTGGATTATGTGTTGTAATGGCAGCTTTATATTCCAACATATTTTTGAAATGTGACTCTCTCTTAAAAACAAATCTTGTTTTTTTTCTATTTTGTTCCTAATATTGGGGTCATCTAATAATAATTTCCAATTCTTAAATAGAATTTCTTTCAAATAATTTGCGCCCATTGAAAAGGTGTAATAAAATTGATGATAAAAGTTGTCACAACACTTTGAATGATAGTACTTACTACGCCTACATTCTCTTCTCCCACAGATTCAATAGTTGCCATAGTCATTGGCACAGTACCCCAAATTGGCTTATATTGGCCACTAGACCTTTTATAGGTGACTTCCAATATAAGGATATCAAGTAACATCTTTGGGTAACCTTGTCTTAAGAACATATTTTTCAAAAATGTCAATTTCAACAGCAAAATCTGTATTCAAGGACACCATCCTTGCAGCTCTGACTATTTGTCCCTTGACAACGGATCATTTCTAATGAAATGGATGTGAACTTGAGAGGTGTAGGAAACTATTAAAATAAGTACTCTTTCTATATATTTTTGCTAAATATTTCCTATGAGTACGATCTTTCCTAAGCTCAACATCCAAATATGAAATACTTTCATTATGAAAAGTGTGTGTAAAATCTAAAAAAATCTGTGGTATTATTCAAGTACAACATAAAATCAGTAGCCATAAGCTCTTCTCCTTTGAACAGAATAAATACACTGTCCAAATAATGAGTATAAAAACAAATTTTATCTGTGAAGTGGTTATCTTTAAAAATATATTTGTATTTCCACTGGCCCATTACTAAATTTGCAAAACTGCCCCCACAAGGAGAGCCCATTGCAACACCACTTTTTTGAAGGAAGTAGTCACCGTTGTAAAAATAAAATTGTTGGTGAGAAAATATCTAATAATTTTACAACTAGGTCTATCTCACAGGTGGGAACTCCTTTTCTTGTCAAAAAATGGAAAATCCACTCAATACCTATACTATGGGGGATAGATGTGTACAAGCCTCTTACGTCAATGGTCAAGAAATTCAATTCATCTTTATATTCCAATTAATTTATATTTTGCAAAAAAATTCCACGAGTCTTTACAAATATGCTTCTCTGTTGTTAAAAACTTCTTCAAGATGTTATTCACTACCTTTGCACTGGGATATGTGATGGAATTTCTTCCATCTACTATTGGTCTTAGAGGTGGATTATTCAAATCTTTATGCACCCTTGGTATACCAAAAATGGTAGGAATCAAAGCTGCTGGCATTCTTAAATAATTAAACATTGTAATGTCAATCCTAGCCTCTATGAACAAATCATTAATATAAGATTTCACATGTTGGTATGCTTAGTTAACCTCATTAAGAAAAACTGATTCATAGGTGGGAGGAACAAGGATTGCTCTCATTCTATTGTTGTAGTCTTTGGGGTCCATAAAAACTAGACCCCCACCCTTATCAGGCTTCATGACTCTCACAGGTGCAGCTTTTAAACTATTAAAAAGTCCCCGCTGTGTCTTGTCTAAATTAAGACTTCTAGTGCATCTGTTATTCAGAAGTGCACGCATATCTATTTCACACACCCTTTCAAACAATAATAATAATAATGGGTGGAACAGGAGATTGAATGTGCTAGCAAGTCTATATTCACAACTTGAAACAGAGGATTCACCCAACATAATATTCAAATTTAATTTACGAACAAAGAGTTTCAAATCAGCTAACGCACCTGCAATATCTGCTTTACGTGCAGGTACGAAAGTAAGGCCCTTGGCTAACACGTCTGCTAAAGATGAATGCACAACAAATGTAGAGTAATTAAACATGTTAAAATCACCATTGCTATTTTGCACTCTTCTATAGAAATTGTCAGTACTCAAGCTGCATTCATTGTCCATGTTAACAAAAGGGTGAGGCAAATTGTCGACACAAAGTTCAGCATGTATGTCAATCATTACCTCCATTTCTTGGTCTGTTTGTGATGCCCAGTCATACGTTGGTGATTCTGGTTGGAATAGTTAATTGTGTTGTTTATTTGGGCTTGTTGAAAATTTGTGGTATTCATATTTACTTTGTTGCCATTTGGAATATCACCCTGATTAGTATGCACTTGGTTCCTTAATCTTTCACCAAGTCTCACAAGATTCACATCATTTTGAGGTGCCACATTAAAAGTCTGAGCAAAGTAGGTAGAAGGCGGGCTTGTTTCACTCTCAAGACATTCCTTGGTTAGATTCTGTGTGCTGTGCTTATTCTGACTGGGGTTCCAGACTTGAGAAGGGGGTGGAAATGGGTAAGCCAAGCCCTTTTGGTAGTCAGACATATCACAATTCAGTTTTTTAATTTTCATTTGTTTAAATTTCTGAAGCTGGTGATCTATACTATTAAAGATCCTGCTGTAATCTTACCAATATAAAGTCAAAGTCAGACTTGATTTTATTGTCCAGCTCTGTTAATTCTTTAGCAAAAAAAAAACAAAAAAACTGGATGAGAGTCCAGGAACCACACAGACCAGTGTACAACCAACAAAAAAGCTGTTTATTGAATAATCAAAGCAGTTAAGCGCTTTCGTCTTGCATCAAGACTTCATCAGAACTGCTGTATCACATTAAACCATGACAATAAGTACTAAAACTAGCAGACGTGATAAAACCCAACCAATAAAATAAAACACTCCTTTATGATATAATATGAAACACAACCAAGGACTCAAATGAAATAAATGAATGAAATTGTATAAATAGATTTTTGGAAAAAGTTAGATGTATGTATGTATGTGTGATGTGTAATGTGAATTACAATACCAAATTGAGCATGGTAACACCAGTTTGGTAACAATAAAACAACTCGTCACCCCTCCAAACTTTTTAACTTTAAAATTGGGGTAATAGAACAACATTCATTGAGACCAGGGAAGGGTAAGAGCATCACACAACAAAATCCAAATAAGTTCCTTTTTGTCCAGATGTTCTTCAGTGATGAAACCCCTAGAGTCACTTTCGATGTATTCAGTCACCACAAACTTAAAGTGGTGGTGAGCAAAAGGCTGAAATATGTCTATAAAGTGCATTTTGTTGTCTTGCCCTTCCTAATTTCATTTAGATGCTCATAGATTCTTTCCTTTAACATATGACTAGTCTTTCCAATATAAAATGCTTTGCAACATTGGCAAAGGGCTCCGTATACCACACCCTTGGATGAACAATTCAATTTCTTTTGACCAGACATTTCTTTTGCTTAATGAAAAATGACTCACATGTAAGAATATGCTGACGATAGTTACAACGGTTGCATTTGAACATCCCTTTAGGCCTATTGGTACAGTCTTGGCCATTTTTCATTTCTAAAAGGTTTTTAAAGGTCCTACCTTTCCTAAAGACTACCTTAGGCTTGTCCCCAAACAATTTCTTATCATCACTGCTACTGTTGGCAGAAAGTGTGACAATTAATGAACCCTAGATGTCTGATTGTCATTGCCCACATTCCTAATAATTGTGGGATTTTGATGAGAAGTTGGGTGAATTGGGAGCAAAGGCTGGTAGACCATCTTGTTTTTTTATCATACACTTTCACCTTAATGGATTACAATAGCTCAAGTGGGTATCCTCTTTTACTAAACATGTCCAACAATTTGCTTGTCTCATTGATGAAAGTAACATCTGAGATCAGGCGTGCAAGTTGGACTAATTGTCCTTTCACCGCCACTCTGTTTTGGAATCTGGGATGCCAACTATCAAAATGCAGGTAGGAGATGGAAAATGTTTGTTTGAAAAAGATATTGGAACAGAAAGAACCCCTTATATAGACTTTAGTGATCATAACATCCAAATAGGTCATCTTACTATTGTCATAGGTGTGCATGACTTTAAGAAAGGACGTTCTACCATTGATATACTCCAAAAAGTCGTTCAATTTGGTAACAGAATCTGCCCAAATGATAAAAATATCATACAAGAACTAGGTGTAAAATGTCCAACAATTGGTAAAGGGGCTAGCGAATACAAAGTGATTTTCTCAGTGTGCCATGATAAGATTGGCAAAGCTCGGGGCACAAGAGGCACCCATTGCAACACCACTTGCTTGTCTAAACAATTGTCCTTCGAAATAAAGGAAATTGTTTTCTAAAACCAGTTCCATGAGTGCAATGGCCATGTTGCTGTCATTGCTGCCCAATAACCCTATATCAAACAAAATACTTTCCAGCCAGTCAAGTGCCTCCTTGTGGGAGATGACCGAATATAGGTTTTGGGCATCTATAGTAACTAGAATACAATCACTGGAAAAAGTGAGCTTGTCAAGCCTGGATAGAAAGTCTCAAGAATCCTTACAAATGTGTGTAACTGCACTAACCAAGGGTTGAAGTAAACAATACACATATTCAGGTATGTAAAAGGTCTTACTTCTACAAGCATCCACTATGGGCCTCAAAGGTATCTTTGTGGATTTTGGGTATCTCAAAGATACCCGTTACTACCAGATGCTGGTTGTGTACGTAGTCATAGGTATCTTTGTCAATCTGTCCTTTTTTAACCATGTCATAGAGACAGATGTCAATTTTGGAATACGCAATGTTTAACTCATTTTTGGAGATTTAAGTGTAAGTGTCGGAAAAAGGTAGTTTAAACATCCGACTGTTATAATCCTCAGCATCCATTATAACAATAGCCCCACCCTTATCCGGCTTCATTACCCTAATCGATCTGTTGTTACACAACTCTTTGAAGAGTCATTTCCAAATCTCTTTCTCACAAAGCTTCTCAAAAAGGGATAACCAGTTATTCAATGGTGGATTGAATGAGCTAGCTTTCTTTAAGGTCCTACTGACAAATGGTGTTGAGTTAGAAGACTCAGGTTTGAACCAAAGAGCCAAATTTAACTTACGAGTATACATTTTAAGGTCAATAAGAGCTTCCACTAACTTAGATTCTTTAACAGGTTGTTGTTGTGTCTTTCGGCTTTTCCCGGTTAGGGGTCGCCACAGCGGAACTCCGGTCCGCTAATGATTGGTAGTTGATTTTTACGTGCCGAGTTACAAGCCCTGATGCACAACCTTCAACGAAGGTACACCCATTCACGCATGTCTCCATGCAGAAGACGCTCTAGCTGAGAATCGAACCGGACAGTGTCTTACTGTGAGGCGACAATGCTACCGCAGCACCACCACCGCGGGTCAGATTCTTTAGCAGGTACAAAACTTAAATCTTTGCTTAACACATCAGCATGTTCAGTTGTGATGTTAGTACTAGAAAAGTTGTATATAGTAAAATCCTTATCCATATTTTGAATACAAATCGGCCTACAATTCAAATCAGTAGAGGCTACATAGCTTTCTGACACAATAGAGTTGAAATTTCCATCATAACTAGACCCGTTCATATTAGTTTCTAATTTTCATGTCAACGTGTCAGTAAGGTGGCTATCACTAAGTGTAAGGTTCTCATTTGGTGAGACGCTAGGTGTAAGGTTCTCATTTGATGAAACATTTGGTGCTGTCACCTTTAAATACTGGTTGTCTCCAATAACATTAGTAGTAACTTGAGAATGTGTAGAAGGGCTAATATGTAATATCCCCTCCATATTATTTTCACCAGCTGTACAAAACTTGTGTTGTATAATGTTATTAGGGAACAAAACATCAGCATCATCATCACTGTCACTATCGAAAAAATCATTATTGTTCTAAAAAAGTAACATTACAAACAGTCTTGTTGAACCCAAACTTGGTGTGAGTTGCTACTTGTTGCACATTGTCAGGAATATCAGACTTGTTCAAATTTTCATTTGCCAATGCATGTAACATTCAAAATTATCTAACTCAAAGTCACTTTCATTGGCTGATAAACTGTTGCCTTTCAATGTTAAACAATAGCATTCAGAATTATCAAACTCAAAATTACTTTAGTTGATTAATAAACTGTTGCCCTTCGATGTTATACAATCAAAATTGTCTGACTCAACATCACTTTCATTGCTTGATAAACTATTGTCCTTCAATATTAAACAATCCAAGTTACCAACATTGCTATTAGTACTTAACTCATTAACAGGAATATCAGACTTATTGACATTTTCTTTCACCAAAGCATGCAACATAAAGCCTGACTGACATTCAGAGTTATAGTATTCAAAATTATCTGACTCCAAGCTACTTTCGTTGATTAGCAGATTGTTGTCCTTCATTGTTAAACAATCCAATTTGCAAGCATCGATTTTAGTAATGTTATCAAGCTCAGTGCTGTCATCATTATAAGTGAAACACTTCGTGTTATGCGAGCCTGTGTTGGTAAATAAATTGTCTCCAGATGCAGCATTAACTAACATGCCAGGGTTTGGCAAATACGGCTCATTCAAAAAACCCATCCCTTTGGAACTAGTCGCATGAACTCACACCAAAACTAAGCTGTCACTTAAACTTTCCTGTGTTAATTACCTGATTTAATACTGCTTCTTCCTTGTGGGCTTCTTCACCTTCAAGTTTTTTTCACCACTCATTTCTGTTTTTAAAGTTCTTTATGTTGGAATAACCTGTTTTCAGTCGAGCTCCCAAACGTTAAAAATTAGGGTTGGTAGTTTGATCCCTTGATTCTCTTTGCCGGTTGAAGGAAGAAAACCTCCTGGTTCTTGATTTTTCTCTTTTTCTTTTTGTGAAAGCCTGTCTGAATGCCTGACAAGAGGCTCACCATTTACTGCTAGCTATAGAGAATCGACGTCATCAATCTCACCAGGATTAGTCACTTCTCCCTGTCTGTCATCGGATTCTCTTGATGTGATTGGCTGATTGAATTCAGAAGCCTTAGGGGGAAAAGGATAATCATTCCCTTTAGCATAAGCCTCAATATCCTGATGTAACTTCTTTGTTTTCCTACCTTTTATACCAAGGCAAATATCATCGATCTTTTAAAACCAATTACAATAATTTGTATAGTAATGGTCAAACAGGCCATCGCTAATTAAACTGCCATTGATAATGTCCAAATCATGAGACAATTTATCCAGTTTAATTTTGTTCTTGTGAATGATAAGATGTATAATATCAGTGCCTGCCATGTTGAAAATGTTTAACAAGGCTTTATGAAATTCAGAGTCTTTTTCAACCCCATTAGGGAAACGCCATAAACGTAAACCCTTAGGAATTAAGCCTTTTGTAAAGACTGGTAGAGAAGGGTGAAGGCTGCCAGCCTAGTCAAATAGAATTTGATACATAATTCTGGCATTTGTAAATATAAATGTAAAATACAGGCTTGTGTTCTTAAATGAAAGAAAAAACTGTAAAATGTGAACTTCAAGATTGTAGCAACATTGCCATCTGCTGTAAAGAAAACTAAGCCAAACATTTCAAATGTTCTTTGAAATTAAAATTATGTTTTGTATGTCCTTTGAAGTTAGAATTTGGAGTCGATGAGCCTGGAGTAAGCATCCTGCCTATTGTTTTAAGGCTAAAGTTAATGACCAGAATTTACATGTGGAATGTCCTTTATTGTTCTAAGTGTAAAAGAATGTAAATACAGTTTCTGTGTGGCCTGGGAACCAGGAAAGTGTAAACAAATGATGTAATGTTTTATCAGAACTGCAGTTTCAATTTAAACAGTGAGAACCAGAGATTATTAAGCATTCTGATCCTGGACATCTAACCTACAGCACTGCCGGTTGTCTTAAGTAAGTTATTTTAGAAGTATGTTTTCTTGTAGAAATAGCTAGGACCATAAAGATTAGACTAACCCCGGGATTCATGAAGCTTGTGCCAGGCACCAAAGTAGCGTCGGCGATCTAGTGCCAAATATGGCCGCCGAGCGATTCAGGTGCGAGCAGTTTCCACGTGCACTACTAGCGTATACCAGAGATGCACAGCTCCCGGCGCATGTATGCTAATTACCCCATGCACAGCAGTGTAGCATGCAAATGAAGGTATATAGCAATTCATGAAGTGGTGCAGGCGTAGTGTAAGCATAAAGAAATGTACACCAAAAAAAAAAAAAAAAAAAAAACGGTTTACATTTTGTCAAACATAAAATCAGAGCCATGAAAGCAGACCAGACTTACATATTATAATGTTAATATATGCCAATGGCTAAATATATAGCTAATGGCATAGAAAAACATGGACAACATATAAAAAATAACATTTAATGTCATAGCCAAACTAACGCAAAGTAAAAATGCAGTGCATCTGTGTGCAAACGGGATCACAAGGAAAATATATTTAGATGTCATAAAATTGCAATGTAACACAATTCATGATATTACCATAATAGTCAATGGCACGCATGCTACACCACAACCATGGCACAAGGGTTGCTAAGGGTCTGTGACAGTGTTCCTTCCGGTAACTAGGAATTAGTAGTCAATGCCATGCAAATGAGTCAAGTAATACTGAATCGCAAATGCCCCGCCGGCGTAAGGATGTACCAGATGGTGTAGCTGTACAACACCGAGGAGTGGCCTGGAGGTAAACATGACATCAAGAGAGGGGTGCGCCACCATAGCTGTAAGAACATTTGATCATTACTAATCCGGGTTGCCTGTTGCTAAGCAAAGCCAAAGGATAGGGGTGTGGAAGTAGCCATAGATTTGCTTAGCTGAGAGCACACAAAGTAACTGAAAGTTCATGTGAATGTGGATGAAAGCACGCACAAAACCCGGTAAATGGCTATGCGCAGTGCACACCACAGCTGAAACAGGAAGGATACGGGAAGACAATAAGGAAATGCTGCAGCATGGTAATGAGTACAAATGAGTAATTAACACCTTGGAACTCACAGTGGGCCATAGACAACAGCTAACAAAGCTGCTAGCAGCTACCTACAGAACAGGAAAGGGGAGGTGCCGTACAGCAAAGAAAAGAGAATTGTCACAGCAGAACAAAGCAAACTTGCAGTAGATCAGCTACATAACACATTTCTCAACACAATCCTGGGTTGTGAAAGTACAAAACAAGAAAGCTGGCAGCTGGATGCATGCCTGACAATGGGAAGGGAATCGGGTTGAAAATAGAGCAATAGATGAATCATGGCAGCCAAGCGTAAGTCAACACTAAAGGCTCCACAATAGCAGTACCTGCTGTAAAACAATTAATTAAGATACCCTGCAGCTGGAATAGCACAAACACACCCAATTACACCAGCATCATCCATTGCACAATAGTATAAGGTGTGAAAACCCCACACACACACTTGTGTATTCCCAGACACTCTGCACCATTGGTGTATACAGATGGGGAACTTTTAATATGTACATGTTAGGGGCCGCCATAGCTTTGATTCACCAGCAAGTGTTGGAGACTGACGGTGGTGTGGAGGATGATGCTGACAACCATCTCAGGCACTGGAGGAGGAGATGAGTGTTCAGACCCAGGGTAACCTACCAGGGGCTACATATCTGGAGATAGTAGAGCATTACAGGGTGGACAGGGACATCATACAGCATCTTGTTGAGCTGTGCCGGCCATGCCTCAGAGCCAGAAGTAACAGAGGGGAACTCATCCCAGTGGACATGAAGATATGTGTAAGCTTGAGAATACTAGCCACAGGTACCTTCCAAAGGCCAGCTGGGGATATCATGGGGATCTCACAGGCATCAGCATCCATGGTACTCCACCAGTTCCTGGATGCCATGTTACCACATGCCAATGAGCACATATACTTCCCCCGAACGCAGGAGGAGTTGGCCAGCAATATGCGTCTCTTCCACCGTGTGGCAGACTACCCAGAGGTACTGGGTGCAATAGACTGCATGCACATACACATCAAGTCACCACCCGGTGAGCAGGGTAGGCGCTACATAAACCACAAGGGATACCCTTCCATCAACTGCCAGGTCGTGTGCAATGCCCAGGGCATTATCATGGATGTGTGTGCTGGCAGCCCTGGAAGCTATCACGACTCCCACATCTGGCATGCCTCACAGCTGTATCAGGTATTTGTCAGGGGGGACATCCCATATGGCCACATGATGGGGGATGCTGGCTATGCACTGGAACCGTGGATGATGACTCCCATCAGAAATGCACACACAGCCACGCAAGAACGACATAATGAGGCACACGCAGAAACCAGAATCATCATAGAGCACGTGTTTGGGATGCTGAAATCATGGATCCGTTGCTTAGACATATCTGGTGGAGGCTTGCAGTACTCTCCAGGCACATGTGCCCACATCTTCATAGTATGTGCCATGCTATACAATATGATCCTGTGGAAACAGCTGCAGCAGGGCCAGAATAGTGAAGGCCTCACAGCCCCCCACCATTGCCAAGGGACTCACAGGCACAGAGGGACTCAGACCACGAACACCCTGTGCTATCCCCAGTAGGCAGACGGAGGCATGCACAGTATGCCCATGCCTTGGCAAAAAGGGAACGTACAGCACACACACTGACAGTGTAGGCACTCATGGACTGACACCTTTCTCCACCTGCACACACAGCAAACATGGATGGCACACACACACATGACTACCTGTAAATTGTCATGTATAGGTGGTCTACTGTGTGAATGCTACATAGGTAGCCCTCAACTATTGTACACACAACCGCCATTGGCACAAGGTAAGTCAATACCTGAACAGTAAATTAAGCTATCAGCATGTGTCCATACTGTATGTAGAGGTTCATAGACACATAGGTAGGTACATGCCCAACTGCCAAGGCCACTCATAAGCATAGGCAAAAAGTGTCTGCTGTCACCACCCCATCGATGGTTTTGTATAATGTAATCAGGGATGTAGTTCCAAATAATGGGGAGTACCCCTGACAGGAATCTTCTCAGATATTTAAATGTTACATAGTATACCTTAAACACAGCTTGCATATATAGGCAGTTCTCCACAGAATAATAAACATGTGGAACCACAACCGCTGAAATGTGCGTTAATCATCCTTGCACTACCAGTGCCTGCTCTGAGAGGTAAGATATCACTGCCAGGATTAGAACACGCAACCATGTACACAATCTTCACAATAACATACCACTAAGCTACCTGAGCTATACCAATGGCAGGATAAAACACAAAAGGTAGGAATGTGTTGAAATAGGACAAACTGGCATGTACCCAATGAAAGGTGTATGTTTTATATATATATGTTGATATATGGGGATATACATATATATGTAGATATATAGATAGGTTAACAACATCTACATAACCATGGAGGTACATATAAATGGGATACCTACCACATATCGACTGCTTTACATACTGACGTGCGTAATCCCGAGGCTTAAGGTCCGAAAGAACACAGTACCAAAACACCAGATGTGCGAGGTGTAAAATCACGATGTTAAGGGCCAGTTAGCCAGTGCTTCTGGTGCTGCTGTTCAGGTAAGTTACTGTGTGTAAGTGTGTTTCTTAGGGCTGTAGTGTCTGTAAGTGTGTGTTCTGGGTGTGGTGTGTGTTCTTGGGGGACTTTAATGTGTGGGTGTGAGTTAGCTTTGTGCATCTGTTTACACACTCTAGGAGTTAGAATATTAAAGTAGGGGGGTGTGGGGGGCTCAGACACCTACATGGGAGGTGTAGGGGGGCTTGGTCACCTGCTCATACGTAGTGTAGGATGGTTTGTTTGGATGTGGTGGGTAGCAGTGTGTCTGTGTGTGCGTGTGTGTGTTCCATGTTCGTGTTACTTTTGCGAGTTACTGTCGCTGTTGGTAATGTGGGGTATGGGAGTCTGGGCCTGGTACTGTGTGCGTCGGAACAGTGTGCTTTCGGGATTCCATATGTATCCCGTATACAGCGGTTGAAGTGTTCATATATGTGTATAACATGGACCATAGCAATCACACATTCCGCCACTACCAACCTTTATGAACAAAGGATATGGAGAGTATATGCCTATACACTATTACAAATATGTGCTATGGATATGAGCCAATGATAGTGTTACCACCTGTCCCACTTTGCGAGGGACACTCCCTCTTTGGGTGGTTGTGTCCTGACCAAATATATTAAACTTGGCAAATGTCCTGGGATTGTAGGGCATAATTATGTCCCATATGTAATGTAATAGTTGCATGCAATAGTTCTTTCTGTATCTAAAATACCTACATTTATTTTTATTTTTTATTTATTTTATTTTACATTTGTTGACCGGGCTAGTCTAGCTGGATATATTTCCATTTTCAGTAGAGGCCCGGGGAGAAAAGCTCCACATAGAACATAGCAATGAGACATACTATTAATAAACACAAAGAATAAAAGTAAGACAACATTAGTAATAAAACAAATACAAATTGATAATAATAAACTTGGTGATAAAATTCACAAAAAGTAAGGCACACCATCATTAAAAGTCCTGACTAGAGATAGGACAGTTTCAAGGGCTTCTTAATAATTACAAACAGGCTATGCCATATGGCTCCTACTACAATAAGAAATAAAATAAAAAGTGGGAGGAGAAGAATGATGAAAAAAGTAATGTGAGAAGATAGGGAAGAGATAGAAGTCAAGAGATGAGAGAAAAAAAGAAAGACAAACATGAGGATATGGGAGAGGTAAGAGAAATAGGTCAGAACATAGAGTGACTTCAAGGGAAAGGAAAGGTATATGCTAGATATAAAGCACAAGGTAAGGTTAAAGGTCAGGAGACATGTTACATGTCTGTGTATTTAGTACCTTTTCTGTAGTATTTAAAGTGCATGCAATCCATATAGTGGAAACAGTTATCTTGTAGTGATGTATTGTTGAGCATATTAACGTTTGTAGTATTTGTGTGTACTGCTGTAGGTCACAAGGCAAGCACCGCATACACCAAACGGGATGCTATATAAGGGCTTTGAACATAAATATTCCTCACCAGCTGCTGTCAGTG
Organism: Protopterus annectens; assembly: GCF_019279795.1. NCBI lineage: Eukaryota > Metazoa > Chordata > Ceratodontiformes > Protopteridae > Protopterus > Protopterus annectens. The sequence continues at coordinate 616,134,060 of NC_056731.1, read as the reverse complement.
GCAGGGCTGGTCCAACAAGTATGTGCTATAACAGGGGATAGTATATGTTGATATATTGTAATGGTAGCCATATGTATGGGTGTATTACTGAGAATAACATGTTGAAGTTTGGGCCACTGTGCAATTATGATTTATACTGTGGGATATTGTGCCAATAACTGTGTAATGTACAGTATTGTAGGCAGATATTTATTACAAGTTACATACATTACTCTTATGTTAGGCAAACATTAGTTATGTCTATTGGCATTTACAATACACAATAACAGGATAAATATGTCTTTTAGTCACCCGACAGTTTATTAGCATGATAGCAAAGTAAAATGGAAGAGCTAGTTAACTATCCATGCACATAAGACATGTTATATGTGTAAAGGTAGGTACTAGGCTGACTTACCAAGGGTATTTATAAGCCTAGCTAGAGTGTGTTGGCTTTCCCCACCCCCATAGGTTAGTTCCCTGTTCCTCTGAATGGCAGAGCCATTAGTTCCCTGTGCCTCTGTCCAGCAGAGCCACTGCAGGGGTCCCCGGGGTACATGTCTGTCTCCCAGCCACACGTCAAGGTTTCCCTTGAAGAGAGCTAGTGAGAGTCCCTACCTGATGTACATTGGAATCATGTTCCAAAGCATGGGGAGTGTCAGAGTCAGGAATCTATCCGTCCAGCATGTCCTAGTCATCGTTGTGGTTAGGTGTATATCCCTAGAGCATGTGGCTCTCAGGGGTCTCTGTTTAGGTGGAGCATATCCAGCAATACTGGGTTGGACATGGGCCTTGTATGTCAAGCAGAGATCACCTGTGAGTATGCGGTATGCAACGGAGTACAGCTGGAGTTTCTTAGGTTGGGCTGCATAGATCATCTGTTTGAGGTCAGTAATCCTCTTGGTGTGGTACTGTTGTGGTCTTCCAAGCTGTTGCAGTTGTCTTGTAAGGTATATGCCAAATAGTGTGTTGTATCCTTTAATGGGTCTAATAAGTCATGAGTAGAGAGTCACAATGGCCTCCTTTGATCTGGATACGAACCCATTAGAGATTAGGGGGGGCCATGTAGAAGGATATTCTAACCACCTTGTCATTATGGGTATCAGAGGAGAGATTGCTATCTACTGGGGTTCCCGGATCCCTTATTACCTTTTCTGTATGTAGGGGACTAGCACCTATGTGGTAGTCCATGGGTAATTAGTTATATCCAAAGGGGGATGACTATGCACTTTTAGGCATTCAGCTTGACGCCATCATATTGATACCAGGTATCCGTCTCAGTGCGACCCTTCCAGAGGGTGTCTGTAACAGCTGGGGAAACAATTATGTCCCCTAGTTTGCAGTTGTCTGCAAACCTTTTCAGCCAAAGCCCTCCTGTGCTTGGCTGTACATCAGAGAATTATATACCGAACATGAGGAGTCCTAGGACTGAGCCCTGGGGGACGCCACTTGTAACTGGTATACAGTCAGACCTAGGGTATGCAACTCCCACTGTGTGGGTTCTGTCTGTGAGCCATTTTGCAAACCATCATATGACGTAGGGGTTAATGTTCAGGCGGATGGGTATGTTGATAATACCAGAAGGAGGAATGATGTTGAAAGCCTATGAGTGATCTAGGTAGGCTGTGTGGACCTCCTTTCCCTCCTCTAATGCCTTGGTAACTGTCTCTAAGAAGTCCACCAGGTTTAGGAGGCATGGTCTGCCCTTAACAATGCCAAAGCTGCTAAGCCAACCTAGGCTGACCTCTTTTCCTCCTCACCTCTTCTAAAATACTAATTGCATAAGCTACTAAACAGTAAATTCTTCTTTTTTAACAATATCCTATAATTTTTTATTTTTTTTTTCCTGTTGAATTTAACTGAAGCTGTTAATAGTTTAGCTATATTTAGACATCTGATATTGGTATTGTGAACTATTTGTAGCTACCTGTTAATTCTTATGTACTTTTTGTCTGAACTCTTTTTTGTAATTAATACTGTTGTTTTTGTGGAGCTTTTCTTCCCGGGCCTCCACTGAAAATGGGCCCTGCAAGCCCAGTGGACCTCCCCGGTAATCAAACTGAAATAAATAAATAAATAAACTGGGAGGGTTCAAAGGTTTGGAGGTACCCAATGTCTCTGTGACTGAGATCTATGATGTGCTCCATAGCCTTGCAGACCAGGCTAATCAGGCCTATAGGGCAATAGGTCCCATGGTCCGTTGTGGCGCCACCTTTATGGAGTGGGATAACTGTTGCTGTGCACCATTCAGGGGGCAGTAAGCCCGATGCGAGGCTATTATTGAACATGGTGCGTAGGTGGGGAGCCAGTACGTTCTGAAGTTCATGTAAAACACAGCCTGGGATGTTTTCCGGTTCCATGGATGCTGTGATATTGGCTTTAGAGTGTGCAGCTTTGAGAGGGAGGGGGGAAAGGTAGCACTGAGCCTATCTGCCAGGATGTTGCCAATATCAGTTGGTTCTGTAATGTTCATGCCTTTGTGCTGTAACTCAGAGCAGATCTGGTTGTTAACATTGAGATATGTGACATAGCTATAGAATGCTTTGTGGTTGTTGTTGGAATTAAAGGCGGTTTTGTTTTTGTAGCTAGCTTTGGAGGATCTCATAAGGGATCTTACCTGCTTATTGAGGCTGACCATGGAGCTCTTCCATGCATGGGATTGTACTCTCATTTGCAACAGTGTCTTCCTCCTGTAGTACAGTTTGTTTATGGCAGGGGACCACCAGATTGGTTTCCTTAATTAAGAGTATAGCGTCTTGGTTCTGTTTGGGATAGCACAATCCATGCACTCGTGTAAGTGCTTATAGAGTGCATTTGTGTAGGATTCAGCAGTTGTAACAGTATTGTCCATCTGCATGGGTGTCATGACGTTCACCACTTCTGTCTTAAGAAACATGAAGTTGGCCTTGTAGACATATTACACTATGGTTCCCTTAATGGGTGGTGGGGGTGGGATGTGGATATCAACGGTGTTCAGCTCATGGTCAGATTGGACCAATGAGGAGTTGATTTCACGTGTGGAGCACCGGTCACTCATGTTGGTAATGCCTAGGTCTAGGATATTGTTGCCCCTGGTGGGTGTTTGGATATGTTGATTCAGGGCATTGGTGTTTATGAATTCCAAAAAGCTTTGAGCTAATGAGTTGGTATATGAGTAGTTTTCCCAGTTAATGGTGGGGTAGATTCGGTGAGACTATGTGATGAGTGTGGTGTGGTGCGAATGTTTACCTTCTTCACATGACTGTCAGGGTCAGGCTTGGTTGGAGAGAGCTTTAGCTCCAGTTTGGCTAGATGAGTGCATCTCTCACAGGTTGTAGTGTTGGGTGGTAGGCGGAGAGGCTTGTCTGTGTACATGAGGCAATGTGTACATTGCCTCAAGATGTCCAGATTCATCAGATAAACAGGTGAGAACACTGGCAGTTTACTCTTGGACATGCCTGAATATAGAACTACTTTCCCCTAGATAAGTGAGGAAAGTAAGCAGAAGAGCTATTTTACTCTAAGCAAGTGATAAAAGCATGTACTAAACCTGTTTACCTCTAGGTAATGAGGAAGATTGAGCGCTATAGTAATTATTAGCTTACGTAGTGCTTACAAGTTCTGAACAAGTGCTGAACATGAATAAGTAATCCATATAGGGTCTTGGATAACATAAACACATGCCCCCCAACAGGTACACAAGCATATATCCATGTACACCACAGGGTCCCTGTACACTCAACTATGCAGGTACAAGCTGCACTCAGGCTGCATGGGATCTGTCCACGTCACAGGTTGTATCATACACATGTGGCAAAATAAGATGCTCTCCACGTACACATCATGTAAAACATAGCTCCATGCCAGGCTGTGTACACACTGAATGGTGCACACCAACAGGTATCACAACCCACAAAGGGGGAGACACCACTGATAATGGGAAGTACTGCACTATTACCCTGCTGAGTCTGGTCTGGAAGGCCATGAACCTTGATCAAATAATTGATGTCAGCAGTACAGATGTAGATGACAGTAAGGTTGATGTCACACTGCAGATCATAACCTTGTCAGGTCATAGGACATCATCAGCCATACTGTGTACCACCTACACTCGGTATACTAGATGTACAGTCCTATGTCACAGGAGCGTTTTGCAATGGGACTGCTGGCAGAACCAACAATACAGAAGGTGTCTGAATAATACATGCTCATCACACTAGTGGCAGCTACAGTATGTCAGGGTTAATGAATTTTATTCCCCCTCATTGTAATCCATACCTCACAGACAAACAGAAGGCATCTGCCTATTGAAGTATGCAAATGACTATGACCTAGGAGCAATAGCCGACTCAGGAGTGTTGTGGACAACATACAGAAGGGGCTTTGTGGGTGAGTTGTGTGTGACATATGGCCACAATCTGACAGCTTCATATTGCATTATCACCCCTATGTTAATAACCCTGAACCCATGAACTACCACCTAGGCAGCAGTCAACATAATGGACACTTGTGTGTAAGGGATGCAGCTGGCAGTTGTCTTTCCTGTGATAGCTACTTCACCACACCTGTCAGTTAGTCATATGTGGCAACCCTTATAATGACAGGGTGCCATCCATGAATTTAGAGATCATTGCCCAGCCATACACAACACTAAAGTGACCCATATAAGATCACATATTTCCTTTAAGGGGTATTGGCCATGTGCATATGGCCTACACCAGCCTTCCCATTCCCCATTTCCACTATGTAGCATGATGCATACCCTGAATAAATCCATGTCCAACCCAGTGATATTGGACATGCTATATGTACATATACTGATCTCAAACACATACTTCATGGACATCCACCTTCCATATGCTGGACAGATCATTGTCCCATACACTTTACATAGTCCTGCCATACTATGCATTCCTGTCCATCAAAGCTGCACATTGCTCCCCTCTCAGACATGGTGTGATGACCGCATGGTAAATGTATCATTAACCCTGTGGATCAGCAATGTGGCACTGCTCCACCTGGCCCCACAGACCCACCTGTCAGCTACTGCCAGGTAACCTTTCATCCTAGATTTATACATGGCCCATGGCATATAGCCCATTAGTTGACTTTGACTATACATGCTATAGTTGATATCCATCCCTACAAATACCATCTGGCTAGCCAGTGTCCCATGTGTATCACATGTGCAAACCAAGTGATACATGGCAGGATGTTGAATTGCTGTACAGTGCCATATAGATGTATATGGCAGAACACATACATGTAAAACCTTATGTGAGCAAGTCTGCAGTGTCACAGGTCATGTCTGTTAAGGCAGTGTAAGTCCTTATATGTGACATATACACAGCATCAAGGTTGACTGCATTAATGTGGACACATCCAGCCATGTGCTGATAGGCAGGAACACCAGTATAGGCAAACAGACATGCCCACATCAAGACAGCATCCACTTGGAGTATGAGCAATGTAATCAGATGACACACACACACACACACACACACACACACACACACACACACACACACACACACACACACACACATATATGGTGATAATATCCACTCACCATTGAGTGTCACATGTGTGTGACACAAACACATCAGTGTCATGTAGGTTTGCAAATACAACTATTTAAACATAATAAATGCGATACACATGTATGTTCAGCTGTAGCTCTGTATGTCTCTGTGAGTTACTGTGACCTGTCTCCATCATTATGTCTTCCAGGTATGCCGCGTGCAAGGCTTCTCCCTTTTACCCGCTTGGAGTATGAGGCCCTCATCCCATACCTACTTGACAATCATGATATCCTGTTCAGCCATGTGCCACAGGATGCACAGCAGTGGGATGCCCTGTGGATGGAACTTCACAGGAGGGTTAATGATGTGGGTGGCCACAACCGCAGATACCAGAAGGTGCGCAGACACTGTACAGACCTCATTAGACTGGCGAAACAGAATGCAAATGCAATCACCAGGGAACAAGGTGCAACAGGTTGTGGATCACCATCCCAGCCCCCACTCACACGTACCGAGGAGCTACTGACCAACCTGGGGACACCTGCAGAACCACATCCACAAGCCTTAGCCAATATTGTGGAGGTGGGTGTCTCTCAACCACTGAGCCTTGAGTTGCCTGGTAAGTTAGTACTGCACCTATAACAACTATAGTCCATATAGTTGCATGTGTCACTGTACAATATGTAATGTAACATCATATGGAAGGCATGTATACACACATGCCGCATACTATAGTATACTAATCTGTGTATGCACACATGTGCATACACCATAGTATAGTCTAATGTACTGGTGTATGTGTTATGCACATTGCACCCTGTATCCATTATACAGGCGTGGATTATGCTCATACTGCTGTGTTACTCCTATTTAGGTACCTCTGGCGTTCCGCTGCTTGCAGGTGAGACTGTTATTATTTATTAGGAATTGTAATGTACAGCTCTATCTGCCATGTGGCCATTTACAACATGTACACATAATGTATGGTCCTGTCACAATATATAGGTCGGACCTGCAATGCATCACAATGCCTACCCATGTCCAACACTTGCAAACTATGTGAATCATCTCACTGACATGAATCCTCAAAAACTGTCATTGCCAGATGTGTGGACAGCTGTGCATACAATAGTGGAGGTGCTGTTCACTGTAGGGGCATGTACTACAGAACAGAACTACACATGTGGGGAATACAAACAGTACTACACAGTGGGCTGGAGTATGACCAGCCCACAGGATTCACTAGTGTGGATCATAGCCCTGCTATGAATGTCACGCAATGTGATGTGCTGTGTTGACATGTCCATGACATCTAGTGGCCTGGCTGCAACACTGCCTACCTAACCTGAAAACATATCCCACATACCACCCTTTGTCTGCATAACCCTGTCGTCAGTGGAGCATATGACATCTATGGGTGTATGTCATATGGGACAACACAGACATGTGAAATATATGCACATCACAATAATTTGGCCAACACATGTACACACATGGCCATGGAGGATGGCCAGAGCAACACACACAGTAGAAGTGATGTGCTTGTGTGTACACCCTGTCATACAATGGCTACACATGGTCCAACTATGGCCTTTGTGTAATGGTTGCATTGTAGATGTGGAACACTAGACATCCTACAGGCCTGTGCACATCTTGTGTAGGCGTAACTTCAATCCACCACATAAGATGTGTTGAACATCTTGAGGGTGACACGACATGACAGCAGTCACCTGTACTGTATCCACATCAGCCCACAGATACAGTACATTCCCCTTGCTGGTGTCAGACATCAATGTCATACTTGCTCCTCATGTGTGTGTGTGTGTGTGTGTGTGTGTGTGTGTGTGTGTGTGTGTGTGTGTGTGTGTGTGTGTGTGTGTGTGTGTTTGTGTGTGGTACACAGATACCATGTGGGACACGGTATATTGACATGTTCATCATGTCTGGCCATATTTGCCAGGCAGCAGCAGTATGGTTGCAGATGTACAGGGGTGTCATACGTATACCCATCAGTGACTTGTGTCACAACTTCACATCATGGCTTAGTGTGTATACACCTCAGTGACATGGGTCACATTCCACAGTATATATGTATTGTATCTGAACACAGTCATGGCTATGAACTGTGTCTGTAACTCACACTGTATAGCAATAGAGACGCCTCTTGATTCCCTGCAATGGCCATGCACATCAGCTAAATGTGCAGTATATCTGTAGGGCAGACAGACAACACTGCATTGGGACACCTTTGCCCCTCTGTATATTTGACAGGATACCATTGTGTTAAACATGCATGCATGTCATTGCACACATCAGCAGATCACGTCATACTTTATGTGATTGTCAAGGTCATATGCCACACATCAGGCAGGTGTACTGTTAACCTGTGCTGGTCTACATGGTGTAACACAGGGATGTATGCTAACTACTACTATGATTGTGTAATTTGCATGCCGTCTGCTATGACACATGTATGCACTTGTGTGCAACCAAGGGGTGTATGATAACTACCACTATTATTGCCTGCGCTGCATGCTGTCTGCCGTATCACATGCATGTTGCATGCCTTCTGTCATATCACATGTGTATGTGTCTGTGTGTGTGTCTGTTGTATAGATTGTAATGTACAGTTCTTGTCTGCCCTCACAGGTGATGTAGGTGCGTTGCCCTCCTGCGGTACATCTGATGTTAGTGTCCCCACAGACTCTAGCAGTGATGATGAACGTATGATTGAGTCACAGGCAGAGTTGTCAGGGGCTGAAACTGTGCTATTGGTTGCCATTCCAGCTATATCCCCCTCATCCCCACACACAGATCCCATGCCTGCACATACCCCATCACCAGTGGCCATAGAGGAAGGACAGTTGGCATGTGGTAGCTTGGAAGAGGAAATTGTGGGGGCTATGGAAGGTGTACCTGCACACCATGGTGTCAGCCAACTGACTGGTGGTGCCTCACACAGGCACGTGGCCAGTACTGCTTGTAGGAGGACCTCTGGCCAACATGCTCCTGCAAGACAGAGTGTAGCAGCTGGTGTCACCAGATGCATGTTTCAGGCTGTAATGGAGGCACAGGCATGTGCTGAATGGCACAACAGAGAAGATCAGAGGCTACAGAGGGCTGCTGTTTGTTCTTTAAACAACAACATCCAGGCAATGGTAAATGCTCAACAGCAGATTGCTGAAGCTTTGGAGAGACAGTTGGGTGACATGGTTGGAGTCCGTGACCATGGCATGACAATCCTCAAGCATGAGCTGTCTGTGTTGGAACATCTGGTAGATGTGAGGCATCGGGCACGTGGACGTAGGCCTGCTACATCACCTGTTTCAGGTCTACGTGTACGAGCTACCTCACATGTCAGCTCCCATAGTGGCGGTAGCAGCAGCAGTGCATCTGGTGCTGTGCTGTCCACACCATGACACAACAGGCCATGTGCACGTGGCCCGGGACGGTCCCAACAGGGACACTCTTCTAGTGGACAAGTGACATCAGACAGTACCCAATCTGCACCTCTGCCTGGTAGTGCCCATGCAACCCCTGGCAGGCACAGGTCACATATCCATGGCTGGACACGGTGAACTGTAAAACCTCACCTGTTAAGTCTGCAGCTGTCAATAATACCCCTGTGTAGGCCAGACACATGGCAGAACTGTGAGCATACATGCACGCACACACTGGAAACATATGTAGGGTACCGCAGCACACACATGCATAACATACACACATGCCCAATTAGATCAAAGGCCCTAACCCACACAATGATGTCATCCAATGGTGCAGCCTACACCTCAGGCAAACATTATCACCCTGTGCATATGGTGATGCCTGTGCTGCATCCCTGACATCCACACCATCGGTGCAGAGACATGCTCATATGGTCTGATGCACAGGGTGAACAGATTAGGAAGATAAGTGTAGATGTTATGTGATCCTATCTCGCCTACATTCTGACTGATGGGTTCGGAGCCGATCCCTCGGCTCCGACTCGGCACGCTTATGCTATAGAGCGAGGCCTCTAATTGGCTGAGCTATCTTTATCCCAGGATGCACCACCACTAATCCCCCAGATCTCGTTTGCCGCTTACAGAGCTTGGACGTGGTCTCAACATTGGCTGGGCTAAGTACTATATATATATAGTCTTTCCTGTCAGTATTTCTTTCACTTAAAACCAAAAGCTGTTTTAACAGCTATTTTTTGTGTACGAGTGTGTTTCTGCAAGTTTTGATTGAATTTTAGTAATTTTTCCTGTCAGAGAAGGTTCCGTTTGAGTTAGAGGGGCCTTCCCCTGTGGTTACTGCTTCTCAGTGGTTGCGTGTGGGTCAAGTACCCGTTTGAGTTAGAGGGTCTTGACCCTCCTTGTCTTTTTCCCTTTTCTCTTTCTCTGTGTAAAAAAAAAAGTTTTTTTTTTTTTTTTCAGTTCAAAATATTCTGAGTTACTTTATTTGTACCTGTATCTTAAAGTCTACTGTTGTGGTCTGTTTTTCTCGTAGTACTATGTCTAAGGAACATAAACCCTCCGGGTTTAAAAAGTGCACGAGGTGTGGGTTCAAAATGTCCATAACGGACGACCACTCCTCGTGCGTCTATTGTCTTGGCGCCAAACATCTCCAGGAATCGTGCAGTGTATGCCATGCGTTTTCCTCCCGAGTCCTCCAGGAGAAGAAAAACAAATTAATCCTCAAAGGATTAATCAAGCCTTTTTTTGAGGAGGCTTTGTCTTCCTCTCCGTCTCCTTCTAAAAAGAGGCAAGCACCGGCTCCGACCAGTCAGTCGGATCCGATGGCTAAGAAGACTAAGCAGACTTCTCCATCGGCTCCACGGACTTCGGAGCCGAGTCGAACGGTCTGCCTCGATGCCTCCAGCCTCGACCCCTCTGGTTTGGCGAGGTCTGGGGCATCGAGAGGGTCACCCTCATCGGCTCCACTGATATTGGAGCCGATGAGATCATCGGCTCAGACACTTCCCCTCGGGCCGAAGTCCTTATCGGCACCGAGGAAATTTCTTTGAAGGTTTCCTCGGGCCGATAATGTCGAGTCCTTTCGGAGCCGGTCCCCGAGCCCTTCAGAGCCAATGGAGAAATCGGTTCAGGCCTGATTGGTATCCTCGAGATCTTCCAGGATGTCTGATTCAGACATCAACAGGGTGCTCCTTCGACTCTTCCAGTCTCCGGTGTTCCAAAAGATGGTTTCGGCTCCAGCCCATTTGGCTTCGGAGCCGATGGTCCACTCCCTTACTGTACTTCCTCCTACAACAGCTTCGGCACCGTTGGAGCAGGTGTTGGTGAAACCAGTGGAGGTGTTAGGGTCAGGCCCGACCCTTGCTCCGACTCCGGCTCTTGGGTCGGAGTTCAGTGCACGGACTTCTTCCTTCAGCCCTGGGGGGGAGGCTTCGGGATTGATACCTTCGGTCCCAAGTCTCCCTCTTGGTGCGTCGGCGGCGGGAGTACCGTCCACTGTCATGGCCACGGAGGGGACCTTCCCAGGATTCTGGTGGTCCGCCTTCAGGGCTATGAGTGCTAGCCAAATCTTCATTGGCTACCTCCACAGTTTTCCCAGCTCCTTCCCTACATTTGGAGACTGGGTCATTGGCAGTCTCCCTGTCCGCAGACAGTGGAGCCCCTGGGCCTCAGGTTACCCCCGCTGGGGTTTCTCCCCCTCCTGGAGGTCCTTCTGAAGCCTCTTCAGAAGAACCTCCCAGGAAGAAAACGTGCAAGAGGAAGCACGTTGACTCCCCTGACGAGTCTTTGACATCTGACACTGATCTCGATGATGCAGAGGGGTCCCCCAAGTCGTCCTCGGATGATGTCTCCTTTGCAGACATCCTGGAAGCCCTAAAACAACAAGGCAGCTGGCAGTCCAAACCTCCCTCTGCTGATGAGTCGGTGTTCCTGAAGGCCTTCGTGACTCAGCCCTCCGCCTCCTGGGTGTCTCCGCCCTTCGACGAGCTCTTGGATTTGATCTGTCGAAGGGCGTGGGAACACCCAGACTCTGTGGAACCAGTGCCCGCTCGTCCAGACAAATTTCTTTCGGCGCCCCCAGATAGAGAGTTCCTTACAAAAGGTGTGGCTGTGGATGCTATGGTGGTGGCATCTGCTACCCAGCAAGATGTAGCAGAGGCTTCTACGTCCGTCCATCCTCCTAATAAGGAGTCTAGGAGCATGGATCAATACGGCAAGCGCACCCTTAGTTCAGCGGCCTTTACTCTGAGGTCTTGGAACTACCTGACGCACTTTACGAGATTCCAGAGGGATCTGATTAAGGAGCTATCCGATACCCTCTTAGGTAACCTGCCTGAGGAGCTGGCCCAGATGGTTGGATCTCAGCTGGCTACAATGTCGTCCATTTCGAACTCGTCCATGAGGCTCATTTCGTATGCGGCCGAAGGGGCGAGTAGAGCAGCGGGTACAGGCATTGCTCTACGGAGACAAGCCTGGCTCCGCCTGTGTCATTTCGCGGAGGCCTTCAAGTCTTCATTGCCGGCCCTTTGATGGGTCCTCCCTGTTTGGGCCCAAGGTGAAAGACACACTTACCCACTGTGAACAGGAGGGTAAGACTCTGACTGCCGTAGGGGCACGATTTTCCACTCCCTTTTGGCCTTATTCCAAGGCTAAAAGAGGAGGGAAGATGTGGTTCCGTAGATCGCATAAGTCTTACCCCTCTCAGCAGGAAGGTTCCCCCTCCAGAGGCAGAGGAGGGGGAAATTCATCAGGAAGACGCCGTCCCAGAGGCGGCAGAGGCCCCCGCAACACTGGAGACTGCGAGTCCTTTCGTGGCTCTTCAGCTTTTCATAGTCCCTGAGGGATTGCCCGACTGTGCTGCTCCGGAGCCAGTCGGGGGTCGTTTTTCGAAGCACCTGAAGGCCTGGGAAGGGATCACTCAGGACCGATGGGTGCTTCGAATTATCGCCGGAGGTTACTCCATCCCATTCTGCTGTCCCCCCCTCAGTCCAAAAGAATCTCGTACCCACCATCCAGTCAACGGGATACCACAGCCTTAGAAATTTCAAAGCTGCTGCAAAAAGGAGTCATCCAACCGGTCCCCGCAGACCAGATCGGATTAGGGACTTACTCAAGATTCTTTTTGGTGCCAAAAAAGACCGGGGACTTGAGGCTCATTTTGGACCTAAGCAACCTAAACCGTTCAGTCAAGAAGTCCAAGTTCCGAATGGTCACCTTACAAACCATTCTCCCATTGTTGGAGAAAGGTGTTTGGATGTGCTCCATAGACCTCAAGGACGCATATTACCATATCAAAATACATCAAACGTCCAGGAGGCACTTGCGCTTCAGCCTAGGAGGCAGTCATTTTCAGTTCCGTGCGCTGCCCTTTGGTCTCACCACAGCCCCCAGGGTGTTCACCAAATGCTTGGCAGTAGTGACTGCTCACTTGAGGAGTCTAGGATTCCAGGTGTTTCCGTACCTAGACGACTGGCTTCTAACTGCCACCTCCAAGCATCTACTTCTACGGAGCCTGCAAGCCACAACATCACTGGGCAATTCCCTCAGAATCACCTTCAATTGGCCAAAGTCTGTGTTACGGCCATCTCAAAGAATAAGATTCATAGGGGTAGAGATAGATTCAAACCAGATGCGAGTCTATCTACCTGCAGACAGAATTCAGACCATACAAAATCAGGTTCGAGCCTTACTCCCCAGGTCCAAAGCCCCAGCCAGAATGGTCCTGCAGCTATTGGGATCAATGTCTGCCACAGTTCTACTAGTTCCCTTGGCAAAGTTACACATGAGAATCCTCCAGTGGCTTCTTTCAACTCAGTGGTCCTTTCAGGAACTCCCTCTCAATCATCTAATATGGATCACAGAATCTTGCAGACGGGACCTTCGCTGGTGGCTAGAGTCCTCCAATTTGGATCAGGGACGACCCTTTGTTCTTCCTCCTCCGGCGGCCACTTTGACCACAGACGCCTCCCAGATGGGGTGGGGGGGGCATTCCCTGGGCAGGTCAGTCCAAGGCAAATGGCATCCGGAGGAGACCCCTCTCCACATCAACATTCTAGAAATGAGGGCAGTACTCCTGTCCCTTCAAGCCCTTCACGATTACCTCCCTCAGGGCGTAATTGCTATTCACTCAGACAACATGTCAGTTGTCTGGTACCTGAACAAACAGGGAGGGACCAGATCCTATTCGCTTTGCAGAGAAGCGATGAGAGTCTGGGAATGGGCAGTCTCGACCAAACGCTTCCTAGTGGCTACTCACATACCGGGCAAATCCAATGTCATAGCCGACAGGTTGAGCAGAACCATCCTCTCTCCTCACGAATGGTCTCTGAATATGACTACGACAAGGCAGATTTTCAGCGAATGGGGAGTTCCGTGCTGCGACCTCTTTGCGACTCCTCTGAATGCGAAGTGCAAAGATTTTTTCTCCCAAACCCCGGCTCCGGGGAAGAGCCCTATGGACGCGTTAGTCCATCCTTGGCCCACCGGCCTGCTTTATGCCTTCCCTCCAGTTCATCTCCTACCCAGGGTAATTCAAAAGGCATCTCTCTTAGGGAGCAAGATGATCTTAATTGCTCCTTATTGGCTTCGTCAAGTCTGGTTTCCCTATCTTCAGAAACATGCTCTGGAAGGTCCATGGTTCCTGGACCAGGTCCCAGACCTACTGATTCATCAGTCGGGACTACTACACCAGTCCCTACACACATTAAAATTGACGGCCTGGCTCCTCCTCTTCTGACCATAGTCAGGAGACATGCACTGGACCCAGATGTGGTGCACATATTGTCTTCAGCCCACAAGTCTACTACGAAGAAACTGTATTCTAGCAAATGGAAAGGTTTGCTATCTGGGCTCAACTCCGGGCCTGGACCCCATTTCTACTCCGTGGCAGAAGTACTCAAATTCCTGACCTCTCTTTTCAACCAAGGCTCTTCTGTTTCTACCATCAAAGTACAATTGGCAGCGATTTCTAATTTTCATGAATCCATAGACCCACCTTTAATGAGCAACAGGTTGTGTAAGACCTTCTTGAAAGGTGCTGCTCTATTAAGACCTCCGATTTCTCATCCTGCACCTCCATGGGATCTCGATATAGTATTACGTGCCTTGACTTCTTTCCCCTTTGAACCGGCAGCTACCTGTGATCTGAAGTTTCTATCATGGAAGACAGCCTTTCTAGTGGCAATTACTTCAGCCAGAAGGGTTTCAGAACTTCAAGCTTTGTCAGTGAAACCCCGTGCTTGGTTTTCATACAGACAGGGTATCCCTCAGACCAAATCCTTCTTTTGTTCCTAAAGTCTGTTCTACTTTATGCTTGCAACAGTCGTTAGAGCTCCCAGTTTTTTTCCCAAAATACTCCAATAAAGTGGAGTTTATTTTCCACACACTAGATGTCCACAGGCAGTTACGTTTTCATTTGGATAGGACCAAACAATCAAGGAAGACAGATCAGTTGTTTGTGTCCTTTGCAGAAAACAAATTGGGCAACCCAGTCACGAAGGTCACTATTGCCAAATGGATCAGGGACTGTATTACTCAAGCTTATATTTATTCTAACAAAGAGCTTTCCACCTCTGTCAAGGCTCATTCTACAAGGGCTATGGCTACTTCGGTAGCATTTCATTCTAAGCTTGCTATTGGTGACATTTGTGCTGCAGCTACATGGTCTTCCCCGCACACCTTCATTTCTCACTACAAATTAGATGTGGCATCTAGAGGACGAGCTTCATTTGGTTCCACAGTGCTCAGGAGTGTTTTCCAATGAGCCACCCGGGATTTAGGCTAGGGCGCTGTCCCATCAGTCAGAATGTAGGCGAGATAGGATCACATAACATCTTTTAGTTATGTACTCACCATAACTTCAGATGTTTGGGATCCATCTCGCCTACATTCCTAATAACCCACCCTCCTTCCCCCTTCCTTGGAGATCAGAGGATATCAGAAGGTCCGAATCCTGATGTTTCATCTTGAAACATCTAACAATGTTATATAAACAAGCTGTGCATGTGTGCATGAATGCAGACAAACAAGATCTGGGGGATTAGTGGTGGTGCATCCTGGGATAAAGATAGCTCAGCCAATTAGAGGCCTCGCTCTATAGCATAAGCGTGCCGAGTCGGAGCCGAGGGATCGGCTCCGAACCCATCAGTCAGAATGTAGGCGAGATGGATCCCAAACATCTGAAGTTATGGTGAGTACATAACTAAAAGTTTACAATTGTTGAGTACTGTTGACAGGCAACAGAAATACCATGTACTACAGGTGTACAATGCATTTCGTACTGTATGTGTCTTGTGTAACAACAGTAACTGCATGTTGGTCATGATGTTCTGCTGTCCTCCTTCAGGTCTAATTGCACGTGCCGGTGGATGTCAGTGTTTGCAGTTAGTGTCCCATATGTTAATGTGGACTACTCACAGGTATGTATGAATATACCAGCATGCACTGTGTAGCTGCCACATACCAGTGAGAATGTCTCACATTACAAACACGTCTACTGATCCAAGAGCATGATAGCTGTGTATTAAGCTACTGTGGCTACAGACGTGACATCCATAAAGGGTGACATCACAGGTACAGTTACATAGAGTGGTGAGGTAAGAGAGTGGTCTAGCTGATTACAAGGGTAGAAGCCAGTGGGAAGTGTGATGCCTCATTGGGAATCAGTAATACATGTTCCCATGACAGGATGCCAACACACAACTGCACCCACACACACAGGTGTTGACACACATGTATTCAGTGACACAGTAACACACCCACACACTCACGAATTCACTGACACAGTAACACACACTCGCACACAGTTGCTACTGGTGAGGTGAGGACCCCTGCCTATGTGCAAATAATCATTACAGTACTGTGCACCTACATGACGCGCCACAGAGAATACACATGTACAGGTAGTCAGTACAGCCTAAGATCTGGGACATCAACACGGATAGTAGAATGCATCGCCTGGATGGGGGGAGGGGCCTTATCAATTCAGTATGGTAACATACATCCTCACCACAGGGGCCAGACAGCCCTACATACACACACTGTGGCATTCAGTATTGAATACACCTATGTCCCGCACATACAAATACCTCACCTGTGTGAGATACATGCCCCTGCCTGTGTCCTGCTTTCTACATTGCAGTCTGTACAGATGTGTACACTAATGTACAGGAGAGAGGAGAGTGAGTAACAACTGAGATGTATTCCCCACCATATGTGACGTATATAGACACACATGCAATCACACATGCCAGTACTGTGAATCTCAGACCTGCCTAGCTCATGATATGTATGACAGACATACAGCAGTATTGCATGCATTACAAACTGTACTGAAGCTTCCTGTGGCAACAGTGCTGATATATGCACATGGGACATCTTAACTATTAACAGGTGTCAAGTGATTTACCTTTGCTGACGCTTCTGTGGCAACAGTGCTGATATATGCACACGGGAGGCTTAACTATTAACAGGTATCAAGTGATTTACCTTTGCTGTCACCCTGACCGCTGTCTAAGTTGTGTGTTATGTCCTTCAATTAACGAAACCATTGCTCACCGGTTACACAGGTTATTGTAGGAACGCTTGTGACACACCTGTGAGCTGTCCTCAGCAAACATCCATCTGCAAAGATGCCCCACCACTTAATTATTTCCACACATCTGTCCATACCTGAGGTACATCTTTCCGTACATTCAGCATATCATCATATACAGTTGGCAATGTTGAGGCTGCATTGCAACTGCATGATGTACTAGGATACACATTACCTGCATACATCAGCAACTACACACGCATGTTATCGGAACGCACAACATTACCTGTACAGGTGTGTAAGTCCTACACTCCTGACATTTGGGTATGTTTGTAGGCATTGCAATTGGTGGACATGTGTAATGACATACATGACACATGGACTGTTGTATGATATAATGGGTGTAATGGGTGATCAGTACAGAGGGAATGTTACCTCTGTCAACATTGATATCACACCTTATGTACTGTTAGCATTCAGCAGCCATGGACCTACATTCAATGTGCATGTGTGTAATGGCTGTAGCCACCTGTTTGCACAAAGGACAACAACAGCTATGCTATTTACATGTATGTTTTGTGTGTGTGTGTGTGTGTGTGTGTGTGTGTGTGTGTGTGTGTGTGTGTGTGTGTGTGTGTCTGTGTGTGTGGCATGTACATACCCAGGGCAGGTACATGTATGTCATATCCATACATGAGGGTGTGTACTGGTGTACAGCAACAGTCATCTGCCAATGGTGGAAAGTACCAAGGGCCCCTGGTATGTGTACAGCTGACCTGGTTACAGACAGTGGTATTATTGCATTGCATAATACATGATGCAACTGTGTTAGTACATGGGTACTCTCTACAGTTGATGTGGAGCTTGGTACAGTACACAGGTCAAGGGTCACATGGTGGTGTACTCTTATATGTCCTGCAACATGTATGGGTGCGTGTTGGTGGTCCGAGGGCATGGTGGTGTCTGAGGTTTACATCCTAGAATGCAGCATGTGACACTGTGTCCTGCACATGACTCATCTGTGATGTCTTTTGTGGGGGGACCGGTCAGTACATGTGAGTGACCTTTATGTATGTGGGGACACCACCTGGAGCGGTCCCTACCTGTATTATGGCCCACATGTCTGGTTCTGAGGTATATGGTGGTAGTGCTAGGTTCTGAGGTATATGGTGGTAGTGCTATTGTGCACTACAGAGCCATCAGCCAGGTGTTCCTCACTGCACAGATGTCAGTACTCCCCATTGTTGAATCTACAGTGACCAGCTGTGATTATGGTCGCTACACATCTAGCACTGGTTCCCATAAGAAAACAATGCAGTTGTCCAGTAGGTGTATGGGAGTTATCCTGTGTTTAGGACATTTGCCTTGGAATGGCACTGTGTGGGCAGATGCGAATTGGGTATTATCCCCACTCCCTTGAATCATGGATGCATGTGATATGTGTCAAAGGCCTGTCTGCTGTCAGCCATGTCATCCTAGAATGACGGCAGACATTCTGTAAAAGACTGGTGTCAAATATATGTAGAGCAGCATTCCTGCTAACAATGACAACTACTAACACTAGAGCCCATTACAATGTGTTCTTTACGTCTACCTGTAATAGCATGGCCACTGTGGACTTCTGTGTTTAGCATCAGAGTGCATCCCAGTCAGCCCTGTGCTACTAAGAGCATGAGCATGCCCAGTATATCCTTGTGTAGATGGACACATAGTAGTGCATTCCGACCAGCCCTGTGTTACTAAGTGTGTGAGCGTGCCCCCTGTGCTACTAAGTGTATGAGCATGCCCAGTATATCTTTGTGTAGATGGACACATAGTGCATTCCAAACAGCCCTGTGCTACTGTGTGAGCATGCCAGTGACACCTTGTGTCGGTTATGTGCCTCTGTGTATGGGCATGGCCATTGTAACCCTGTATAGTGGTAGTAGTCATCCATTCCACAGATGGGCATACTCCAGGTCAGGATGGATTCCTACTTTAAACACACAGGTTCACAGGTATGTACATCTTAACTGCCAGCATCTCTGTTGATGTCCGCATTTCCAGAAGGTCATAATGACAACCTTGAAATGTGTAGTTTGTGTGGTGCGACTTGTAAGTATGTAGTATTGTAATAGTAATCTGTAAATAGGCAGGTGTTCCGTTCCCACCACTGGCATGTGTGTTTGTGTGTATGTCTGTCCCCGTTTGCCAGAGGACTGTAAATTGCTTTTAGACTGCTCACACTCCATACAATTTGTATACCCACCTTTGGCAAAGCAGATGATGACACCCACCTACAAATACACCTCTGGGAGTGCTGTGTCCCAGTAATCTTGGTAGCACGTTCTGTAACTGTGTAATGTTGTAATGTAATAAAGTAGTTAGGTCGGTGCTCTAGTCCCCTCACTTGCCGTGTGTTTGTGTGTGTGTGCGTGTGTGTGTGTGCGTGTGTGTGTGTGTGTGTGTGTGTGTGTGTGTGTGTGTGTGTGTGTGTGTGTGTGTGTGTTTGTGTGTGTGTGTGTGTCCCCGTTTGCCTGAGGACTGAATAATGCTTTTAGACTGCTCACACTCCATACATTTCTTATACCCACCTTTGGCAAGGCTGATGTCACCCATCTACAAATACACCTCTGGGAGTGCTGTGTCCCAGTAATCTCGGTAGCGCTTTCTGTAACTGCGTAATGCAGTAGTGTAATAAAGTAATTAGGTCAGTGTTCTAGTCCCCCACTTGTCGTGTATGTGTGTGTGTGTGTGTGTGTGTGTGTGTGTGTGTGTGTGTGTGTGTCCATTTGCCTGAGGACTGAATAATGTTTTTTAGATTACTCACACTCCATACATTTCTTATACCCTCCTTTGGCAAGGCTGATGATGTCACCCATCTACAAATACACCTCTGGGAGTGCTGTGTCCCAGTAATCTTGGTAGCGCATTCTGTAACTGCGTAATGCTGTAGTGTAATAAAGTAGTTAGGTCGGTGTTCTAGTCCCACACTTGCCGTGTGTGTGTGTGTGTGTGTGTGTGTCTCTGCCTGCATGAGACAAGTACAGTGCTTTGTAGTATTCGCTGTAGCGCATGCCCTAAACATGTATTGCTGCAGTGTGATATGGTTGGGATTTGTATACAGGATATGGCAAGTGTGTGTTTGTCTGTCAGAGCCTGTGTAGAGGTGGCCATGATTGTCTTACCATTGACCATGTTTGGGAGTAGGTTTTGTAGTTTTCCTATATGGTATCCATCTTATGACGCATTGGCCACCTCACGAGGAGTACAGCTGTCAGTCAGCCACGGGACTGTGTTGGCAAGCTATACCCATACATCTGGCAAATGGCCTGGTGAATTAAGTATGCAGCCCTACTAGTACCCGGTATATGTCCCGCACCCATGTGCCATGCACAAACAAACTTGCCTAGGATATCCCACTATGTTGCTAGTACCATGCACATTGAGGACAGATAGTAGACATGGTGTGAATGCAGTGGCCTGCAGAGGACATGGCACCCTGTACAGTGGTACAATAGGCACATATATGTGGACATTGTGCCTTCACTATGTTCCACACTGAATGCCTGCAACATATGTGGTGCCATCAAATGTGATCCACAAAGGCCAGATAATGCTGTACACATGTGCCCTGTATGGACCCATGCCACTGACACCACGGGATACCTATATCATACAATCCATGCAGGTGCAGGGCTGACCTGCTCACTATAAGCAGTTTTCACCACACCAGGCCAGTATTGGCATTTTGGGGTATAACAGGCTATGGTACACCTGTACATGTCACTGTACAGTATTGTGGGACATGCACATCCCAGGCAATGTCCATGTGAAGGACTATCAAACACAGACATGGCATGCATTGCAAAGCTATGGCCATACACATTGGTAACCAGGATGTCAGGCCAGATAATGCAGTACCCATCTGTGTGGGACATTGCAGAAACTACACCTCTGCACTGCACATCATTGTCGGGTGACGCGATAGCAGGGATTACCCCTCACCCAGCCTTGTACAGCCATCTTGCACAGCCAAACACTACACACCCATGGAGCAATGATTACCTGCATGCCAGTACTGGCACCCTGTGTCTGTGTGTGGGTTGTGATGCTCCCAGCCACAGTCAATCCCAGTATAAACCTCATTGGCATACCAACAGTTGTCAAGCACTTTCACATGCCCTAGCCCATACAACTTCCAGATATCCCCTGTGGTGCATGTGGTCCTGTGCATTACTGCAGTGTGGCAAACTAAGTAGTTACATTGTGTATTTGTGGCTCTGGCAAAGGTGTCAATGCATGTCCATTAGAGAGTGTGGTTGTGGTGACAATGGCATCCATTCACGTGGACAGACATGTGCCACACCTAATGTATGTCTACTATATCTGTTGCAGATGTCACTCACTCACCTACACACATGTTCTTACAGCACAGCAACATGTTGCCTTTGTGGCACATGTAGTAACGTCATGCACATGTAATAGTAATGAGTAGTCAGGGGTTTGACCCCTATACTGTTCGGCATGTGGCAGATGATGCTTATGGTTAAGACTCCAAGCCCTTCCCTGGTGTACATTGCCTGTCCCACCCACACACTCTCTGGTGGATGTGAAGGTGTACACCTGCACAGCAGCAGCATGTGTATTGTAAGTGATGGAAATGGTCAGGTGATGGCCTCTGCACCTATTGCAGTCATCTTCTAGCTGATTTCATGTAGTACAGCTGTGATGGTGTTCCCATAGCCATCCACATGATTAACACAGTAAACTATCTAGGGAAACATGTTGTTATCTGGCCATGACAGTCGCTGTGAGTGGTACCTGGATGTGGTGTTCTGACACAGCATCACAGATTATATCTAGATGTACCTCAATCATTTTCCACAGTGGGAAATAGCCTAAAGACAGGAGGGTGATGTGCCACACATGACTACAGCATATAAGTGTAGCTATGCTGCATTGAGACTACTGCCTATTTAACATGTGTGTGGTAATGGCTATTCTGCATGTTATAATACAGACATGACAATACTCTGTTCATGAGGGACCCCCATCTGTGGGGCCATCTGTGAACTGGTCAATGTGTGCAAACATTTGTTTCCTGTGTTACACACTGAACACACATCTCTGCACAGCAGAAGCATGGTGTGAGGATTGCAGAGAGTACATGATGATAGGGATGTGTTACTGCCATCTCATCCCTGACTGGACATGTGTCACATGAGACAGTGGTATGACAGACACTGTGTGGGATTCCCAGTGACAAGCCATTAATGGGCAACTGTTCATAGCTGTGGTCACATGTCTACTACACATTGTACAGATGGCATGCAGTATATATGCATGTGTTGTGCTCCCTCTGCAAATGTATACCATCTGTTGTGTTGGGTTGCTGGTGATAACTATGCATACTGTCGTAGGTAATCCTGTATGCTGTTGTCTATCACTAAGCCATATGTGGGTTTAAAACGCAACACCATAGGCTGAATGGGTTGGGAGGTCCCGACAGAACCTTCTGTCCCACTTCAGCTGACCATGGCACCGGGCACTAGCACATCTGGGGCCCAGCCATGGACATCAACCTCTGTTGGCTCTGCACCACCTTCTGGTGGTACAACCACTGAGGATGGAGCATGCCCCCCCCTGGGAGCGGGACCAGACAGGTACATATCTGCTGTTGTGCAGTCCTGGACATGTTTCGTTGGTGGCTTCCTAAGGGGTTACGAAGCCAGATATGCCAGTTCAAGGGCGGAGTGTCACATTTACAGGGTGATGCTGCCCCTCCTGGACAGCCTCCAGCACTTCCTCCTTTGCAGCTATGTAGGTGCAGTGGCAGTTGCCCATGGCTGGGACCTCCGTCCCACTGTTCCCATGGGATTTTGAATGCCGAAGACCCATCCCCATCCAGGGTGTATCCTCCCCACGTGTGTCATATACCAACCCTGCATTCTGTCTTTTCTGTGATCCTACCTATCCTCCATGGCCGTATATACACTCCTTCCCCAACATCTGACCCTCACCTACGGGCACATAAGGCCATTCGGCTCCTAGGACAACATCTGCCCTATACATAGCTGTCCATTACACACATGTGCCCACTGGACACATGAAACCCTTGTAATATGCATCACAACATACTCCTGTTATCCTCACCCCTGTCCCTCAGGTGCACGATCCTGGTATGCACATCACTCCTACATGGTCCAGGTACACGTGATGAGGATGACCCCATTATACACACAACACTACCGGTCCTTCTATGGTTACCCCATTTACCTTTATCATGATGATGATGTTGCACACAGCACCTTGCAAGAGTACTGTTCACACATAAAGATTGGACAGGTACTGTTGTGTTAATGTACATTACATCCACAGAGTGATGTATACAGCCAATGTACAACTATTTGCGTGTATGACTGACACATGTCTGTCTGAGGGAGTCTTGTGATCACATAGAGCAACACCACTACATAATACAGGCATCGCTGGTCTTTCCCATTTCATTTGTTTGTAATGCTTTGTTGCCACATGGTATGTTCCTGATACATCTCTGTATATGTATGTAACGATATGCTGGACATAAACACTCACATATACATCTACATGATGGATTACATTCCTATACTGTTGAATGACTGCACTGTATGATATGTTTGTGGTACTGTCCGTTGTCTGTATATCTGCCATGGCGTATTGGTAATACACATTAGCTGTGTACACAGGGTCCTGGTTCCGATCCTTGCAAAGGACATTTATTTGGTTGCAGGCAGAACAAGCCCATTGGATATGGAGGGAGTATGGCACATTAAAGCAGTTGTGAGTGGGTGTGCGTGGGTTTGAGCGGTGTTGAGCACTGCTGACCTCTGGTTACAGCCTCGTATGCTCGGTTAGCCTCTACATTGCTTTACCAGTGCAATACTCGCATACTGGTAGCCAAACATGCTTACATCCGCTCGCTCTCACACTTGCAAATGCACCAACATTGGTGCTTGCATCTGTCACTCACACCCCTGGGTGGAAGCGAAGACCACAATGTTACCTTGTGATGCCTATTACATCGGACTACATGACTAGAGTATCGGGATTGGCTGCCCATTAGGCGATGGCATCGTGTTCGACTGTACGGAATCAGCGGCCTGTCCTTTGAATCAATCATATTTGTGTGTTCCTCATACAATCTTCTCCCACCTTGTGATGCCTATCACATTGGATTACATGACTACAGTCATAGCCGGCCTAAGGCATAGGCCAACTAAGCAGCCGCCTAGGGCGCCGCTTTAGTGGCAGCACTTTACCAGTATTTATTTGGTGTAGGTAGACCAGGATGGGGGCACTGGGTGGTGTGGTGGGGGGTGCTGTTGTGCCCCTTGCCTAGGGCACCAGTTGGGCTAAGGCCGCTCCTGACTACAGTATCGGGAATGGCTGCCCATTAGGCGATGGCATGGCAGTCAACTGTATGGAATCAGCAGCCTGTCCAGTGAATTAATCATATTAATTGTGTGTTCTTCATATAATCTGCTCCCACCTTGTGATGCCTATTACATCGGACTACATGACTACAGTATCGGGAATCGCTGCCCATTAGGCGACAGCATGGCATTCGACTGTATGGTATCAGCGGCCTGTACAGTGAATTAATCATATTTGTGTGTTCCGTTTACAATCTGCTCCTGTCTGGCTGATACAGAGGAACCAAGACTCTTCAATACAGACAAGTAGTTGGGTTGTGGGAGCCACATCCGTTAGCCGAGTCATGCTACCGCATGCCTATTATAGGTTTGCCACCTTTTCAATTGGCCAGGGTGGGACTTTAGGGTTACCTCCTGTCCCACTTTGCGAGGGACACTGTGAAAATAATCAAGACATAGCAAATGTCCTGATTACAGGACATTATTATATTCTACGTTTCATTAATAGTTGCATAAAACAGTTATTTTATATATGAAACTTCTATATGTTATGTGAAGTAGCATAAGCAATTCAAATGTAACTAGATTAAGCTTTCATTTGTGCAAATAAGTATAATCCTGTACTATGCATGGCTGTAGGTATGTTTTGTCCTGGAAAGTCTAACATTTCTAAAGAACATGTCCCACTTTGGCGTTTTGGAAAGGTGGCAACCCTATAGGACCTGTATGTAGAGACATCAGACTTTGCAGGGCAACACATACCCACAGCCAGTAGAAAGGGGAGTACTTCACTGTTTTGCCTAAATAAAAGGTTACCCTTGTAACATTATAGTTGCCTATACTGTTACTTATAACATTTAGGTGTTTCAGATGCAAAATAATTGTTTTCTGCAACTACTACAGACAATATAGGCAATCTTTGCCCTAAATCACAGGACATTTGCCATAATTACAGTTATTTTGCAGGACACAACTGCCAAGAGGGGAGTGTCCCTCGCAAAGAAGGACAGGTGGTAACCCCAACCCTATTATTCTATCAACTTTCTAAGGTAGTCGGCGGAAAATGCGCTTTCTCTCACTATCAGACCTCTCATACAAATGGGGAAGAATGAACACTGAATCAGAGACACTGCATAACGACCTCAGGGACACATTTAGAAGGTTGGTGCTATTAACCTGACACATTGACGGACCCAGAGCACATATGTATTCATACACATTGTCTGAGGTACATCCTGTTTAGGACTCTTACATGTTGTCATTATTCATTACGTGTATTCTGCCACCTTTCCTCCTAATACCACTAGTTCTAGGAGGGTTTAGTTGGGACTGTGTTAGATTCTGATTTGTAATCACGGATGTCCCTGGTAATCGGGGAGAGTTCAATTATGTTGTCCCTATGTGTTCCCCCAGTGGTTTACGGACTGTCCAGTAGATGTGCTCTTAAGCTTTGGGAGGTATGGGTGTCTGCTATACCCACATCAGAATATTACTAATATGTGTTTGCCAGCCAACACCTGCACGCCTAGGCCCATAATCGCATACCCATAGATGTTAAGTTGTCTATCTCGCCTTCATTCTTGCTGGATGGGTTCGGAGCCGACCTCGGCTCTGACTCGGCCACTCTAAAAGCTCGAGAGTTGGTTCCACCGGCTCGAGGCTCCCCTTATATCCCACAATGCTAGGCGAGTTACCTCAGATCTCGTTTGCCGCTACAGCTTCGAGGTTGGTTGCTTCTACCGGTTCCTGGTGAGTGTTAGCTTTTTCTTCTAAAAGTTACTCTTTTTTCCCCTTTTTAACTTAAATTCTTCCTAAAACTAGTGTAGATCATAGAACTTTATCCCCGACCCTATTTTTTCCCGTTTCTTTACTAAAGAACCGTTGGTTCTTCCTTTGGGCCTTTGGCCTTCCCTTCCCTAGGGAGTGTTTGTGTAGTTTACTTTAATTTTTTGTACCTAATTTTTAGTATTTCTACTAAAATTATTATTTTTTACTGACAGGGTATAACTTGTGTGTTTGGGTCTGTGTGTGTACTCCTGTCAGGGAAATGTCAAAAGAAGCAAAGGTCTCCGGATTCAAGAAGTGTGATGCGTGCTGTCAGAAAATGTCTCTGACAGACGCTCACACTTCTTGTGTCTATTGTCTGGGGCCTTTGCACCTGCAGGACTCCTGTGCTGTGTGCCATGGCTTCAGCCCCAGGGTCCTGCAGGAAAGAAAAAACAAGTTGATTCTGAGAGGCTTGTTGAAGCCAGAGGATTCCCTGTCAGTTTCAACAGGGAAGCCCTCTAAGGCATCGAGGTCTTCGGCTCCGGCTTCTGAGCCGAGACCTCAGGTTGTTCAACCTTGCCTTTATCGGCTCCGGCTGGAGCCGATAAGTCTCAGTCCACAGTTTCTGTGGCTTCGGCTCGGCGGGCCGAGGTTATCGAGATACCCGTGTCGGCTCCGACAAGACCTTCGGAGCCGACAACTAGAAAGAGGTCTAGGTCACCTTCTCTTGGCTCCGTTCATTCGGCTCCAGGATCTCCCCTGCTCTCTGAACGGAGCCAAAGGTCTCATTCCTCTAGGTCATCGAGGCTGTCCGATCATGACCTTCAGAGAGTGGTGAGTCGATTACTTAAGTCCGAGGCACTAGCCCAGATGCTTCAGAGCCCGACTCATCAGTCGGTGCCTGCCCCGGTCCATCAACTCTTTCCTCCTTCGACTCTTTTGAGTTCGGAGCCGGGTCGTGTCGGAACCGAGACTGTGATTACTTCGGAGCCGAGACAATTGTCTTCGGCTCCGTCGTCGGCTCCGTTTTCTTCTTTGGAGGAATCTCGGCGCCGGACTTCCCTCGTCGGCTCCGAGGGGGTGAGTGGCATCGGACCCTTGTCCGACCCCCCTCTCCCTCTCGGTGCTTCGGCGCTGGTGAGTTCGGCTCCGACATCGGCCTTGGAGCCATCACTGTCGGTGCCGAGGGGGGTTCTTAGCTCCTTGGAGCGGGGACCTCTGGCTCTGCCTGACAGGGGTGCATTCAAGGTCATGCGGAGTGTGTTAGAGCCTGGCTCTACTCCACAGTCGGCTCCGTCAGCCCCTCCCTCTATGCTGCCTCAGGGTAAGTCGACTCACTCCCTCATCCCGGACCACAGAGAGCCAGCTCCTCAGGAGCCCCCTGTGGGGATTTCATCCTCTTCCGAGGCCTCTCCTGATTTGGCAGAAGAGCCCCCACGGAAGAGGAAGTGCAAGAGGAAGCACATTGACTCACCTGAGTCTATCACGTCGGACACAGATCTGGATGATTCTGAGGGTTCTCCCCGTTCCCCTTCTGAAGATGTCTCATTTGCAGACATTCTGGAGATCCTGAAACAGAGGGAAATTGGCCAGCCCTCAACCCTTCGGAGGACGAATCTGTGTATCTTGAGGCGTTTGGCTCTCGTCCTTCCACCTCCTGGGTGTCCCCCTTCGACCCCTCATGCAGGTGGTTGCTAAGAAGGCATGGACGGCTCCTGATTCAGTGGACCCCACTCCCAGGAGACCCTCTAAATTCATCACAGCTCCATCAGACAAGCAATTTTTATCAAAAGGAGTTTCTGTGGATGCTATGGTGGTAGCTGCTGCCACAAAGAAGGAACTGGCTGATCCTTCAGTGCCTGTCCATCCACCTAACAAGGAATCTAGGTCCATGGATAGATGCGGAAGCGGATGTTCTCCTCAGCGACATTTACCATGCGTTAAGCTGAATTACCTGTGCCATTTCACTCGTCTTCAAAGGGACTTGATCAAAGAAGCGAGTGAAATGTTAAGATCCTACAGCTGCGGGTTTCCAAGATAAAATGAACACGCAGCTGGCTACCCTTAATTCCATATCTAACTCCTCCATGCCTCCTCTCTTATGCGGCCGATGGAGCGAGCAGAGCGCAGGGACAGGTGTAGCCTTACGTAGGCACGCCTGGATGCGGCTATGCAATTTTGCGGACCCTTTCAAGGCGTCTTTCACGAACTCCCTTTGATGGATCATCTCTCTTTGGTCCTCAAGTGAAAGAAACCTTGACTAGGTGCGAGACTGATGGCAAGACCCTTTCTGCCGTCGGAGTCCGTTTTCGACTCCTTCTAGGCCTTACCCCAAAGGCCAGAAGGGTGGGAAGATGTGGTTCCGTAAACAATCTCAAGGGACTTCGCCTGACGACAGAGTCGTTTTCCTACCAGAGGCAGAGGTGGGAATAACAATGGTAGACGCCGCCCTAGGGGCAGGGGTCCGCAGAACCAGGGCAATCGGGAAGTTTTTCCTGACAAGCCCTTTCAGCATCCCTGAGGTGTTGCCCGACTGCCCATCTTCGGAGGCAGTCGGGGGAAGATTGTCTCTGTACCCCGAAGCCTGGCTATCCCTGACTCAAGACAAATGGGTACAGTCCATCATTTCGAAGGCTATTCTATCCCCTTTCTTCGTTTTCCAAATCAGTCAAAAAAATCCCTTCCAGATGTTCCACCCGCTCAAAGGGATTTAGCAGCTTTGGAAATTTCAAAACTGCTTGCAAAAAGAGCAATTCAGTCAGTTCCAGCAGACCAACAAGGATCCGGAATCTACTCAAGGTTCTTTTTAGTTCCAAAGAAAACAGGGGACTGGAGACCGATTTTGGATCTCAGTGTCTTGAACAAATCAGTCAAGAAAACAAGATTTCGGATGGTCACGCTGCAATCCATTCTTCCCCTTTTGGGCAAAGGAAACTGGATGTGCTCTATAGACCTTCGGGATGCGTACTACCACATAAAAATGAACAGACGCTCCAGAAGATTTCTCCGCTTCAGGCTGGGAACCAGTCATTTTCAGTTCAGGGCCCTGCCCTTTGGTCTCACCACTGCCCCCCGAGTGTTTACCAAATGCATGGCAGTGGTAGCTTCTCACCTGAGATGACAAGGATTCCAGGTGTTTCCATATTTGGACGACTGGCTTCTCACAGCTCCCACCAAGCATCTCCTTCTGATGGCCAGAGATTATACTTTTCGCGTTTGTCAAAAACTGGGTATTTCAATAAATTGCGAAAAGTCTGTTTTGTCGCCTTGTCGTACTATTACCTACATAGGCGCAAATTTAGATACTATAAACATGTCTGCAAGGCTAACGAACCAAAGGATATCAGACATTCACAAATTGGTGTCACTTCTTCTCAACAACAACAGAGTCAAAGCCAGGTTAGTTCTAAAGGTGTTGGGAATCATGGCAGCGCCATACCTCTCCTTCCATTGGCCAGATACCACATGCGGATCCTTCAGTGGATGCTTTTACCCAATGGTCATACCAGGAACTTCCAATGTCTCACACCATTATGGTCATAGCGTGCAAAAGCATCTCATGTGGTGGATGTCTTCCCCCCAGCTCCTGTCGGGAAGATCATTTGTTCCACCTCCTCCGGTTGCTACTCTGACAACGGATGCCTCCCTGATTGGGTGGGGGCATTATCAGGGCAGGACAGTCCAGGGCACATGGCAACCAAACGAATGCCACTTGCACATAAATGTTCTGGAGATGAGAGCAGTGCTTTTAGCGTTGCAAGCCCTTCAAGACTCTCTTCCCTTGGGAACGATTGCAATCCAGACAGACAATATGTCTGTAGTGTGGTACATCAACAAACAAGGCGGAACCAGATCATACCCCTGTGTCGAGAAGCACTCAGACTGTGGCAATGGGCGATTTCTTCTCAGCGTTTTCTGATAGCAACGCACATCCCCGGGAAGTCCAATCACATTGCGGACAAGTTGAGCAGAGCTATACTCATGCCTCAAGAGTGGTCTCTGAAAGACTCTGTAGTGAGAGAAATCTTTCTCAAGTGGGGTCAGCCTTGCTGCGATCTTTTTGCTACTCCCCAAAACAGCAAGTGCAGAGAATATTTCACTCTATTCCCTTTACCAGGCCAACCCAGCAGAGACGCTCTAGTCCAAGTTTGGCCCCGGGGACTTCTGTATGCATTTCCTCCTTTCCCACTGATCTCTCAAGTAATACAGAAAGCTATCGCTCAGAAGGCCTCATTGATCCTCATTGCTCCTTACTGGCCTCGACAAGTGTGGTTCCCCTTTCTACATCGATTTCTTTTGGAGCGACCGTGGAACCTGGACCTAGTTCCAGATCTTTTGATCCACCAGTCGGGTCAGTTTCATCGCTCCCTTCCCTCTCTGAACCTCACTGCTTGGTTCCTCCAGTTCCAACCGTAGCCAGGCTTCCTCAATTATCTCACTCTGTTAGAGATATATTGATAGCTTCCCATAAATCTTCCACTCGAAAGATTTATTTGAGTAAGTGGAAACGCTTCTCATATTGGGCACAAGGAAAGAACATAGATCCTTTCACTGCTTCCATCCAACTAGTCCTTGATTTTCTAGCTGAACTCTTCCATGCAGGTTCATCTCCATCTACTCTTAAGGTTCAATTGGCAGCTATTTCTAATTTCCATGTGGGCATTTCTGAATCTGCCCTAATGTCCCACAAACTTTGCAAAGCCTTTTTGAAAGGAGTTTTTCTTCTCAGACCTCCTATAAGAAATCCTCCTTCTCCTTGGGACCTAAATTTAGTTCTTGCTTCCTTGATTCTTTCCCCTTTCGAACCTGCAGCTTCATGTTCCTTGAAATTATTATCATGGAAAACTCTTTTTCTGGTGGCTATCACATCAGCTAGAAGAATTTCAGAACTTCAAGCACTCAGTTGTCGTTCTCCTTATCTTGTGTTCCATATGGACAGAGTTTCCTTACGAACTAACCCGTCCTTTTTGCCTAAGGTGGTTTCAACATCAAATATAAATCAAACCATTGACCTTCCTGTCTTTTTCCCAGAAGTATTCAAATAGGTCTGAACAAAAATTACACTACCTGGATGTTCATCGTCAATTAAGGTACTACTTGGATAGGACGAAACAATTCAGAAAATCTGATCAACTGTTTGTCTCCTATGCGGAAAGCAGAAAGGGACTTTCAGTTTCAAAGGTATCATTATCCAGATGGCTAACATCTTTGATTTCCCTGGTATATGAAATTAGACAACAAAAATTGCCTAATAAACCTAAAGCCCATTCCACCAGAGCTTTGGCTACTTCTTTAGCCTTCCAAGACAGACTGCCTATTGACACCATTTGTGCAGCGGCTACTTGGGCTACTCCTCACACTTTTATTTCTCATTATAAGTTGGATTTAGCTTCTAGGCATAGAGCTAATTTTGGTTCCACTGTTCTCAGGAGTCTGTTCCGTTAGGCCACCCGGGACAAGGTGCTAGGACGCGTCCCATCCAGCAAGAATGAAGGCGAGATAGACAACTTAACATATAGAAGTTATGTTCTTACCATAACGTTCCATGTTAGTTGTCTTCTTCTCGCCTTCTTCTTAAGGCCCCACCCTCCTTCCCCCTGGCCTGGACAGACCTAGAGGAGTTGTGATCGTGACCTCTCTTTCTACCACCTCTTTCTTAGTCATATGCTATTATGCATATTTTCTTGGTTCAGGATGTAGGTCAACCTTTTTCTTCCTGTTGTTAGAGGTGGATTCTGTTTTTACAGTTATACTGTTACTGTTATAAGCTGGGGTTAGCTTACAAACGAGATCTGAGGTAACTCGCCTAGCATTGTGGGATATAAGGGGAGCCTCGAGCCGGTGGAACCAACTCTCGAGCTTTTAGAGTGGCCGAGTCGGAGCCGAGGTCGGCTCCGAACCCATCCAGCAAGAAGAAGGCGAGAAGAAGACAACTAACATGGAACGTTATGGTAAGAACATAACTTCTATTTCCCCTACCTGCCACTACTCTACAGCACTCATCCTTACTGTGGGCGCAGATGGGCGCAAATGGGATATGAATACACCCCTGGACACTGCCCACTCTCCCCGTGTTGGGACACATGTTGTACGTTGTGTCAACCCATGTGTTATCAGGCTTGCACAACCTACTGTTCCATGTACAGCTACATCCTGGTCGCAGTAGTCTTTACTCGCATTGTCTGGAAGAACAAAATTTTTGGTGTCCCACAAGGGATGTCGCTGTCCATGTTAAAAGTGAAGACCTTGTAGATCTCTCCCACTGGTAGTTTCCTGCCGGTGGTCTGGGAAGCAGTGTTGTATTTACCTTTATTGCGTGTCTGTATGTCTCACCGGCCTAGCTGGGGGGGGGTGGGGGGGTGGGAGGTGATTGGACCTCCCACCAACATATGCCCGGTCTGAACATATGATGTTAAGTTGTCCATCTCACCTTCATTCTTGCTGTTTGGGTTCACTCGAGAGCTGTTTACTGGCTCGAGGCTACCCCTTATCCCAGAATGCCCAGCGTCAGCTACCCAGATCTCGTTTGCCACTTCAGCTGCGAGGTTGCTTTGTTACTGGCTCAGGCTTAGTATAGATTTTTCTATTATTATGTTTGTTGTTCATTCTTAAAAAAATTGTCACGTTTTTGTCTATATATTACTTTATCCCTTATCGCTTTCTTGTGTGTTGTAGCTTTGTTGGCCGTCGCTGTATAACTCGCAGGCCTTCTTTTTCCCCTGAACTAGTTTAAATTAGAGAGTCCCTCCCTCTTAGGACAGCCATTTAACTTAGAGGCTCTCCTTTCTGTTCCTTAACTGTAACAAAAAAAACAAAAAAAAAAAAAAAAGACTATTTGTTTCTTAATTTTGTAGTATAGCTTTTTCTTATTGTTGTTGTGGTTGTTGGTAGTAAAAATGCCTAAAAATACCAAGGTATCTGGCTTCAAAAAGTGTGACTCATGCTGTCAGAAAATGTCTCTGACAGATGGGCACACTATTTGTGTATATTGTTTGGGCGCTGTTCACCTGCAGGACTCCTGTTCTATATGTCACGCTTTTAGTCCAAGGGTCCTGCAGGAGTGCAAAATCAAATTAATCCTTCGGGGATTATTGAAGCCTCAGGATTCTGTGGCTAAAAGTACTCAGCTAGCAAAACCCCTAAGTCTGTCAAGCTGTTGGCTCCACCTTTGGAGCCGACTCCTTTACTTGACCAACCATGTATGTTGGTGCCGGCTGGCACCGACAAGGCAACTCCTCCGTCAGCTCCATCTGCTATTTCAGAGCCGTCTCAGAGCCATAAGAGACTGAGGTCTCTGTCCTTGGAGTCTATCCACTCGGCACCTCAGTCACCCTTGTTACAGAGTGAACGTAGCCATCATTCTTCCCACTCCTCTCGATCCTCTTGATTATCGGATCATGATGTGGAGAGAGTAGTAAGTAGGTTGCTTAAGTCACAGGCACTGACAAAAATTCTGTCCAGCCCACCTCAACAGGTATTGGCTCCAAACGCCTCTATTTCTGTTCCTCCTCTGACTACATTTAGCTCGGAGCCAGAGAACATGGATCCGCAGATAGTAGAACCGTCGGCGCTGATCATCATCTCTCCTTCGGTTCCGACGTCAGCTCCGATTACCTCGATTATACCTTCTATTGAGGGTCTGGGTGCCGAGGCTCTCTCGTCGACTCCGAGGGGGGGTGGCATCAGACCCTTGTCCGACCCCATTCTCCCCTTCGGAGCTTTGGCGCAGGTGAGCTTGGATGCAACATCGGCCTCGAAGCCGTCACCCTCGACGTGGAGAAGGACTCCTGTTTCTTTGGAGCTGGAGCTATCTCTTCCTAGAGGTCGGGACACCTTCAAGGTCATGCAGAGTGTGCTGTCCCCTGAAACAGCTCTATTGCCAGCTCCATCGGCTCCTTCCCCCGTGGTGTCTGTTCCAACTTCTACTCCTCCTCCAGACCCCAAGCGTAGGGAATCTATGCTCCAGGACACCCCATTGGGTGAGCCCTCTTCTTCCGAAGCCTCCCCTGATCACTCAGAAGAGCCTCCCCAGAAGAAGAAGTGCAAGAGGAAGCACATAGACTCCCCTAAGTCTGTCACTTCAGATACAGACATGGATGAATCGGAAGGGTCCCCAAGGTCCTCCTCTGAAGATGTTTCCTTTTCAGACATCATTGAAATGATTAGACAGAGGAGGGACTGGACTTCCCTAGCCCCTACCGAGGATGAGTCTGTACACCTGGACGCATTCAGTTACTGACCTTCCACCTTCTGGGTATCTCCTCCTTTTGATCCACTCATGTCTGTAGTGGCTCGAAAGGCTTGGTCAGCTCCAAATTCTGTGGAACCTACTCCGAGGAGACCAAACAAATTTATTACAGCCCCCCAGGACAAACAATTCCTCTCCAAAGGTGTGCCCATTGATGCCATGGTGGTAGCAGCAGCGACCAAGAAAGAGTTAGCAGAAACCTCTTTATCTGTTCATCCTCCAAACAAAGAGTCTTGGATGATGGACAGATATGGAAAGTGAATGTTCGCATCAGCAACAATTTCAATGAGGTCCCTGAACTATCTATGCCATTTTACACGTCTTCAAAGGGATCTCCTGAAAGAGCTTGGAGATAACTTTCAAGATCCTACAGCTGAGTGAGCAACAGCCAAAGTAGCTTCTCAGCTTGCGACTCTTAATTCCATAGTCAAATCCTCCATGAGGCTGATTTCCTATGCAGCTGATGGAGCGAGCAGAGCTGCAGGGACAGGTGTGGCTCTCAGGAGACATGCTTGGCTGTGGATGTGTCATTTTGTGGAACTCTTTCGAGCGTCCTTCACCAATACTCCCTTTGATGGCTCTTTTCTCTTTGGGCCTCAGGTGAAAGACATGTTGACCAGGTGTGAGGAGGAAGGCAAGACTCTCTCTGCAGTGGGAGTCTGTTTTTCCACCCCTTCCAGACCTTATCCCAAGGGTCAGAAGAGCGGAAAGATGTGGTTCCAAAAATCCCAGGGACCCTTGCTTGACACATCTGGTGATTTTCCCCCAGGGGCAGAGGGGGAAACAACAATAACAGACGCCTCCCTCGTGGCAGAGGGGGACCGCAAAACCAGGGTGACAGAAAAACCTTCTCTGCCAAGCCCTTCCAGCATCCTTGAAGGGTTAGATAGAATAAAAACTGCACCAAAAGCTTACACACCAAAGATTTTATTTAAACAAAAAGTAAGCGCTTTCACAACTAACCAAGTCGCTTCATCAGACAGCTAGTAAAATACTATCAAACATTTAAATAAGTAAAAGACATGTGAGGTGATCAGCACTGCTAAGGTCATTGGTCATAGTTAATTAAAAAATTGTCATGATTAGTTAAATTAAAAAACACGAGTGCTGTGCATTGTATAGCCTTACTAAGCTCTTATAAAAGCAGAGAAAGCATTTCACATAACAATAACAGTGCACATAACAACAAGCTAACCATTTATGTATATATCATACTAAAAATTAAAGCTTCCAAGGACAGGTTACTAGAATTTATGTGGCAATGGACGTGCTTTGAGAAAAGGTTTAAGGGAAACAATGCCATTCAAACCTGGGGGGGTTCAGCATTAAGATTCAGTATCCATTCTTGCTCAATGCTTTCTGTGTGATTCTCAATGTTGCCCCCTCTGATGTCAGGATGTATTACTTGTATCACAAAAAATTTAAAAATATGTGTAGGATCTTCACAGCTTACATGGTTAGCTAATGCACTGCTGTCTTTCTTATTTTTGATGTCCCTAATATGTTCAAGCACTCTATCTTTGAACATTCTATTCGTTTTTCCTACATAAAATGAATGGCAGGACATACAGAAAGAGACGTATACTACATTAAACGTTCTGCAGTTGGCAAAGCATTTGCTCTTAATGTTAAAGCCTAAAGATGGATGGGTATTACTGGTACTAACATGAATGTGTTGGCAGGCTATGCAATGCTTGCAAGAAAATGTGCCAAAGTGATCATTTTTACCAGTATGCTATAATCTCTTTTTATTGCACAGATGCTGTTTCAGTGAGATATTATTCCTGAATGTAAAAGAGGGGCATTTTCCAATTTTGTCTGTCAACCCAGGTCTTTCTTCTAAAATACTCCTATGTTTTTTAATGATGTTGGTATATTCATTAATATTACTGGAATATTGCATAATAACATTAAAACCATTGGTGTTGCACTCCAGTCTCTGCCCTGAATCCAAAGATTGACCTTCACTGAGATATGGTTTGCATCTGCCACTGTGCTGCCTCCAGGCTTCAATAATGGCATTGTCAATGTCTTGTGCACTATATCCTCTATCTAAAAATTCTTGTTTAGCTACTTCCAGAGCTAGCTGTGCTGCTCGGTCATCGCTGTGTAGTCTCAAAATCCTATAAACTTGTCCTTTGACAACATTCTTAGAAATGTGTCTAAGATGCATGCTGGACCTGTGCAACAGAGCATTTTTCCTTGTGGGCTTTCTGTAAATGCTACTATTCAATTTCTGCTGCTCTGATTTTTTTAACTAATACATCTAAAAAATTAAT
Source organism: Protopterus annectens (assembly GCF_019279795.1). Lineage (NCBI taxonomy): Eukaryota > Metazoa > Chordata > Ceratodontiformes > Protopteridae > Protopterus > Protopterus annectens. The sequence continues at coordinate 616,097,402 of NC_056731.1, read as the reverse complement.
TTCACTGTATGAACATTGATAAGTAAATTTCAAACACCTATTAGTAGTGTGAATGTATCTGACACATTCATCCAGTTCTTGATTGTTTCCCTTCCACAGAAGGAAAATGTCATCCACAAATCAGACATATCAGAGAATGTGTTCAAAAAAAGGGTTTATCTCTGTCAGGAGATGAGATTGTTCCCAGCAAACTAAAGCTGGGTTGGCGTAGCTATAGGCACAAGCTGTGCCCATAGCCACGCCAACCTTCTGAAGGAAGAACTCATTATTAAACACAAAAACATTGTTCTCTAAGATAATATCTAATAGGGCACATATAAGTTCAATCTTATTATTATCAAAAGAGTGATTGATATTGAGAAACTCTCTAATCATCTCAACTCCCCAATTGTTGGGTATAGATGTAAATAATGCTTTGATGTCCATAGTAACCAACATATACTCACAATCAATAGTCTCTAATCTATTATGTAGTCTTTCAAGAAAGCTTTTGGTGTCCCTGAGAATGGTGTAGCAGTCATTAAGTAATGTATGTAAATTGCCTTCTACATAAATGGATAGTGCTTCTGTACACCATCCAGCACCTGAGCCAATAGGTCTTATTGGTGGTATGGTGGCATGTTTATGTATCTTTGGAAGGCCATGCATTCTGGGAATAATGGGATTCTGAGTGTTTAAACATTTAAATAAATCCTCATCTATCATATCTGTCATAAGTAAATCAAAAATTAAAAAAGAAACCTTGTCAATATTACCTTTAACAGTTGCAAAAGAAATACATTGATATGTATCAGATGCACTCGGTAAATCATTCATTTGTTGTAAATACAACTCAGTATCAAGCAACACAATTCCACCACCTTTATCACCTCCTCCCCCAACCTCAGCCTTAGCCAAAGGAGTGGCTGAAACAGTAAACATTAAAGAGAATCTGCTAATGGAAGCAGCAACTGCCAATAACTGCCACAGAGCTACGATACAGGAACCTACTGCTGGCCCTTCGACAACACAAAATAATCCACATGGCACTTTTTTAGGGACTCCAGAAGATACACAAATTACTTTGAAGAATCCACTACCCATCAGGGCACGATCAAGAAGCCTAAACAATCAAGACAATCAATCGAGACAAGGGAGCATGGAATGGAATCCGAATCATACCAAGCGGAAACGAATGTAAGCCACAATCTGATTTTTAACATTTCTTCTCTTAGGCTCACTAGTGAACATATTGCGCTATTGAATAAAGGACTGTCCTTTGTTCCAGCTAAACGAGCCAACCCAGTTGCTATGTTAAAAGACTTGAGGTTATTGGGAAGGAACTTTTCTCTGAAAAATGTTTTTGCTTCTGGGGTAAACAATGCTGAAGTACACAAGCATTATCAGAAACCAAGTACTTTCATTCCTACTTCGCACCCTGCAATACAAACTTTTATTAATGTTTGTGAACGAGATTTTAGAACTCTTTTTTCTAAAGGTACTAATACTCAGTTTTATAATTTATCAAGCAATGAAAATAAGAACTTACATGAACTAGTTAATATGAATTCCATTTAAATCAAGCAGGCTGATAAAGGTGGTGGAATTGTGTTGCTTGATACTGAGTTGTATTTACAACAAATGAATGATTTACTGAGTGCATCTGATATATATCAATGTGTTTCTTTTGCAACTGTTAAATGTATTATTGACAGGGTTTATTTTTTAGTTTTTGATTTACTTATGATAGGTATGATAGATGAGGATTTAGTTAAATTTTTTAACACTCAGAATCCCATTATTCCCAGAATTTACGGCCTTCCGAAGATACATAAACATGCCACCATACCACCAATGAGACCTATTGTCTCAGGTGCTGGATGGTGTACAGAAGCACTATTCATTTATGTAGAAGGCAATTTACATACATTACTTAATGACTGCTACACCATTCTCAGGGACACCAAAAGCTTTCTTGAAAGACTACATAATAGATTAGAGACTACTGATTGTGAGTATATGTTGATTACTATGGACATCGAACCATTATTTACTTCTATACCCAACGATTGTGGAGTTGAAATGATTAGAGAGTTTCTCAATATCAATCACTCTTTTGATAATAATAAGATTGAACTTATATGTGCCCTATTAGATATTATCTTAGAGAACAAGGTTTTTGTGTTTAATAATGAGTTCTTCCTTCAGAAGGTTGGCTTGGCTATGATCACAGCTTGTGCCAATAGCTACACCAACCTAGCTTTAGTTTGCTGGGAACAGTCTCATCTCCTGACAGAGATAAACTCTTTTCTGAACATATTCTCTGGTATGTCCGATTTGTGGACGACGTTTTCCTTCTGTAGAAGGGAAACAGTCAAGAATTGGATGAATGTGTCAAATACATTCACACTACTACTAGGTTTTTGAAATTTACTTATCAATGTTCATACAGTGAAATTAATTTTTTAGATGTATTAGTTAAAAAAATCAGAACAACAGAAATTGAACAGTAGCATTTACAGAAAGCCCACAAGGAAAAATGCTCTGTTGCACAGGTCCAGCATGCATCCTAGACACATTTCTAAGAACGTTGTCAAAGGACAAGTTTATAGGATTTTGAGACTACACAGCGATGACCGAGCAGCACAGCTAGCTCTGGAAGTAGCTAAACAAGAATTTTTAGATAGAGGCTATAGTGCACAAGACATTGACAGTGCCATTACTGAAGCCTGGAGGCAACACAGTGGCAGATGCAAACCATATCTCTGTGAAGGTCAATCTTTGGATTCAGGGCAGAGACTGGAGTGCAACACCAGTGGTTTTAGGGTTATTATGCAATATTCCAGTGATATTAATGAATATACCAACATCATTAAAAAACATTGGAGTATTTTAGAAGAACCACCTGGGTTGACAGACAAAATTGGAATATCCCCCTCTTTTACGTTTAGGAATAACATCTCACTGAAACAGCATCTGTGCAATAAAAAGAGATCACAGCATACTGGTAAAAATTATCGCTTTGGCACATTTTCTTGCAAGCATTGCATAGCCTGCCAACACATTCATGTTAGTACCAGTAATACCCATCCATCTTTAGGCTTTAACATTAAGAGCAAATGCTTTGCCAACTGTAGAACTTCTAATGTAGTATACTTCTCTTTCTGTATGTCCTGCAATTCATTTTATGTAGGAAAAATGAATAGAATGTTCAAAGGTAGAGTGCTTGAACATATTAGGGACATCAAAAATAAGAAAGACAGCAGTGCATTAGCTAATCATGTAAGTTGTGAAGAACCTACACATATTTTTAAATTGTTTGTGATACAAGTAATACATCCTGACATCAGAGAGGGCAACACTGAGAATCACACAGAAAGCATTGAGCAAAAATGGATACTGAAGCTTAATGCTGAAAACCCCCCAGGTTTGAATGGCATTGTTTCCCTTAAACCTTTTCTCAAAGCACGTCCATTGCCACATAAATTCTAGTAACCTGTCCTTGGAAGCTTTAATGTTTAGTATGATATATACAGAAATGGTTAGCTTGTTGTTATGTGCAGTGTTATTGTTATGTGAAATGCTTTCTCTACTTTTATAAGAGCTTAGTAAGGCTATACAATGCACAGCACTCATGTTTTTAATTTAACTAATCATGACAATTTTTTAATTAACTATAACCAATGACCTTAGCAGTGCTGATCACCTGACATGTCTTTTACTTATTTAAATGTTTTATAGTATTTTACTAGCTGTCTGATGAAGCGACTTGGTTAGTTGCGAAAGCACTTACTTTTTTGTTTAAATAAAATCTTTGGTGTGTGAGCTTTTGGTGCAGTTTTTATTCTATTTTACTTAATTTTCTGCACCTTGCTCTGTTTTCCTGGAGCTGCTTTCTCTCTTACTTATTCCTGAAGGGTTGTCGAACTGCTCACCTCTGGATGCAGTCGGGGGAAGACTTTCGCTGTACCCAAAAGCCTGGCAAAAGATAACAAGAGACAGATGGGTACTATCCATTATATCCGGAGGTTACAAAATTCCCTTCCATCAATCCCCCATAGAATCAAACAAGCCCATCCCAAATGTCCCACCCAATCTAAGGGATCAAGCAGTCACAGAAGTTTCAAGACTGCTAGAAAAAATAGCCATTCAAGAAGTCCCCGCAGACCAACTAGGATCCGGAACTTACTCAAGATTCTTTTTAGTACCAAAAAAGACAGGGGACTGGAGACCAGTACTGGATCTCGGCAGATTGAACAAATCTGTACAAAAAGAAAAGTTCCGGATGGTGACACTGCAGTCCATTTTCCCTTTTCTGGGTCAGGACAATTGGATGTGCTCGATAGATCTTCAGGACGTGTACTACCATATCAAGATGGACAGATGCTCCAGGAGATTTCTTCACTTCCGGGTAGGTGCCAGTCATTACCAGTTCAGAGCTGTGCTCTTTGGTCTCACCTCAGCCCCCAGGGTGTTCACCAAGTGTATGGCAGTAGTCACGACTCACCTGAGGCATCAAGGATTCCAGGTGTTTCCCTATTTAGACGACTGGCTCCTCACTGCTACCACCAGGCACCAACTCTTAGAGGCACGGGATTATACAATCACATCATGCACTCAACTAGGCATTACAGTAAATTTTGAAAAATCTGCCTTGTTGCCCTGTCAGTCTATCACATACATAGGAGCAGAATTAAACACAAAAGAAATGTTTGCAAGATTACCACAGGAAAGAGTTTCTACTATTCGTCAACAAGTGTTAATTCTAATGCAGAGCAAAAGGATTCAAGTCAGATATGTCCTCCAAGCTCTAGGCTCCATGGCAGCTGCCATTCTTCTTGTCCCATTAGCGTGTTTCCACATGAGAATCCTTCAGTGGCTTCTTTTCACGCAGTGGTCTTTCCAGGAACTACCCATGTCTCACATGATCCTGATCACAGAAACATGCAAAAGGCACCTTTCTTGGTGGATCGTCTCCCCACTAGTAATTCAGAGCAGACCTTTCATACAACCCCCTCTGGTAGCCGTAGTGACCACGGACTCCTCCCTGATAGGGTGGGGGGGGGCATTATCTAGGCAGGACAGTCCAAGGCACTTGGCAAACTCACGAGTACCATCTGCATATCAATGTCCTAGAAATGAGAGCAGTGCTCCTAGCGTTGCAAGCCCTTCAAGACTCTCTTCCTTCCGGGACCATTGCAATCCAAACGGACAACATGTCAGTGGTGTGGTACATCAACAAACAGGGCGAGACCAGGTCTTACCCCTTGTGTTGAGAAGCACTCAGACTGTGGCAATGGGCAATTTCCTCCCAATGTTTTCTGATAGCAATGCACATCCCTGGGAAATCCAATGTCATAGCGGACAGGCTCAGCAGAGCTATCCTCATGCCTCACAAGTAGTCTCCTAATACCACTAGTTCTAGGAGGGTTTAGTTGGGACTGTGTTAGATTCTGATTTGTAATCATGGATGTCCCTGGTAATCAGGGAGAGTTCAATGATGTTGTCCCTATGTGTTCCCCCAGTGGTTTACGGACTGTCCAGTAGATGTGCTCTTAAGCTTTGGGAGGTATGGGTGTCTGCTATACCCACATCAGAATATTACTAATATGTGTTTGCCAGCCAACACCTGCACGCCTAGGCCCATAATCGCATACCCATAGTTCCCCTACCTGCCACTACTCTACAGCACTCATCCTTACTGTGGGCGCAGGTGGGCGCAAATGGGATATGAATACACCCCTGGACACTGCCCACTCTCCCCGTGTTGGGACACATGTTGTAAGTTGTGTCAACCCATGTGTTATCAGGCTTGCACAACCTACTGTTCCGTGTACAGCTGCATCCTGGTCGCAGTAGTCTTTCCTCGCATTGTCTGGAAGAACAAAATTTTTGGTGTCCCACAAGGGATGTCGCTGTCCATGTTAAAAGTGTAGACCTTGTAGATCTCTCCCACTGGTAGTTTCCTGCCGGTCGTCTGGGAAGCAGTGTTGTATTTACCTTTATTGCGTGTCTGTATGTCTCACCGGCCTAGCTGGGGGGGGGGGGGGTGGGAGGTGATTGGACCTCCCACCAACATATGCCCGGTCTGAACATATGATGTTAAGTTGTCCATCTCACCTTCATTCTTGCTGTTTGGGTTCACTCGAGAGCTGTTTACTGGCTCGAGGCTACCCCTTATCCCAGAATGCCCAGCGTCAGCTACCCAGATCTCGTTTGCCACTTCAGCTGTGAGGTTGCTTTGTTACTGGCTCAGGCTTAGTATAGATTTTTCTAATATTATGTTTGTTGTTTATTCTTAAAAAAATTGTCACGTTTTTGTCTATATATTACTTTATCCCTTATCGCTTTCTTGTGTGTTGTAGCTTTGTTGGCCGTCGCTGTATAACTCGCAGGCCTTCTTTTTCCCCTGAACTAGTTTAAATTAGAGAGTCCCTCCCTCTTAGGACAGCCATTTAACTTAGAGGCTCTCCTTTCTGTTCCTTAACTGTAACAAAAAAAAAACAAAAAAAAACAAAAAAAAAGACTATTTGTTTCTTAATTTTGTAGTATAGCTTTTTCTTATTGTTGTTGTGGTTGTTGGTAGTAAAAATGCCTAAAGATACCAAGGTATCTGGCTTCAAAAAGTGTGACTCATGCTGTCAGAAAATGTCTCTGACAGATGGGCACACTATTTGTGTATATTGTTTGGGCGCTGTTCACCTGCAGGACTCTTGTTCTATATGTCACGCTTTTAGTCCAAGGGTCCTGCAGGAGTGCAAAATCAAATTAATCCTTCGGGGATTATTAAAGCCTCAGGATTCTCTGGCTAAAAGTACTCAGCCAGCGAAACCCCTAAGTCTGTCAAGCCGTTGGCTCCACCTTTGGAGCCGACTCCTTTACTTGACCAACCATGTATGTTGGTGCCGGCTGGCACCGACAAGGCAACTCCTCCGTCAGCTCCATCTGCTATTTCAGAGCCGTCTCAGAGCCATAAGAGACTGAGGTCTCTGTCCTTGGAGTCCATCCACTCGGCACCTCAGTCACCCTTGTTACAGAGTGAACGTAGCCATCATTCTTCCCACTCCTCTCGATCCTCTTGATTATCGGATCATGATGTGGAGAGAGTAGTAAATAGGTTGCTTAAGTCACAGGCACTGACAAAAATTCTGTCCAGCCCACCTCAACAGGTATTCGCTCCAAACACCTCTATTTCTGTTCCTCCTCTGACTACATTTAGCTCAGAGCCAGAGAACATGGATCTGCAGATAGTAGAACCGTCGGCGCCGATCATCATCTCTCCTTCGGTTCCGACGTCAGCTCCGATTACCTCGATTATACCTTCTATCGAGGGTCTGGGTGCCGAGGCTCTCTCTCATCGGCTCTGAGGGGGGGTGGCATCAGACCCTTGTCCGACCCCATTCTCCCCTTCGGAGCTTTGGCGCAGGTGAGCTTGGATGCAACATCGGCCTCGAAGCCGTCACCCTCGACGTGGAGAAGGACTCCTGTTTCTTTGGAGCTGGAGCTTTCTCTTCCTAGAGGTCGGGACACCTTCAAGGTCATGCAGAGTGTGCTGTCCCCTGAAACAGCTCTATTGCCAGCTCCATCGGCTCCTTCCCCCATGGTGTCTGTTCCAACCTCTACTCCTCCTCCAGACCCCAAGCGTAGGGAATCTATGCTCCAGGACACCCCATTGGGTGAGCCCTCTTCTTCCGAAGCCTCCCCTGATCACTCAGAAGAGCCTCCCCAGAAGAAGAAGTGCAAGAGGAAGCACATAGACTCCCCTGAGTCTGTCACTTCAGATACAGACATGGATGAATCGGAAGGGTCCCCAAGGTCCTCCTCTGAAGATGTTTCCTTTTCAGACATCCTTGAAATGCTTAGACAGAGGAGGGACTAGACTTCCCTAGCCCCTACCGAGGACGAGTCTGTACACCTGGACGCATTCAGTTACTGACCTTCCACCTCCTGGGTATCTCCTCCTTTTGATCCACTCATTTCTGTAGTGGCTCGAAAGGCTTGGTCAGCTCCAAATTCTGTGGAACCTACTCCGAGGAGACCAAACAAATTTATTACAGCCCCCCAGGACAAACAATTCCTCTACAAAGGTGTGCCCATTGATGCCATGGTGGTAGCAGCAGCCACCAAGAAATAGTTAGCAGAAACCTCTTTATCTGTTCATCCTCCAAAGAGTCTTGGACGATGGACAGATATGGAAAGTGAATGTTCGCATCAGCAACAATTTCAATGAGGTCCCTGAACTATCTATGCCATTTTACACGTCTTCAAAGGGATCTCCTGAAAGAGCTTGGAGATAACCTTCAAGATCCTACAGCTGAGTGAGCAACAGCCAAAGTAGCTTCTCAGCTTGCGACTTTTAATTCCATAGTCAAATCCTCCATGAGGCTGATTTCCTATGCAGCTGATGGAGCGAGCAGAGCTGCAGGGACAGGTGTGGCTCTCAGGAGACATGCTTGGCTGCGGATGTGTCATTTTGTGGAACTCTTTCGAGCGTCCTTCACCAATACTCCCTTTGATGGCTCCTTTCTCTTTGGGCCTCAGGTGAAAGACATGTTGACCAGGTGTGAGGAGGAAGGCAAGACTCTCTCTGCAGTGGGAGTCTGTTTTTCCACCCCTTCCAGACCTTATCCCAAGGGTCAGAAGAGCAGAAAGATGTGGTTCCAAAAATCCCAGGGACCCTTGCTTGACACATCTGGTGATTTTCCCTTAGGGGCAGAGGGGGAAACAACAATAACAGACGCCACCCTCGTGGCAGAGGGGGACCGCAAAACCAGGGTGACAGAGAAACCTTCTCTGCCAAGCCCTTCCAGCATCCCTGAAGGGTTAGATAGAATAAAAACTGCAACAAAAGCTTACACACCAAAGATTTTATTTAAACAAAAAAGTAAGCGCTTTCACAACTAACCAAGTTGCTTCATCACACATCTAGTAAAATGCTATAAAACATTTAAATAAGTAAAAGACGTCAGGTGATCAGCACTGCTAAGGTCATTGGTCATAGTTAATTAAAAAATTGTCATGATTAGTTAAATTAAAAAACACGAGTGCTGTGCATTGTATAGCCTTACTAAGCTCTTATAAAAGTAGAGAAAGCATTTCACATAACAATAACAGTGCACATAACAACAAGCTAACCATTTATGTATATATCATACTAAAAATTAAAGCTTCCAAGGACAGGTTACTAGAATTTATGTGGCAATGGACGTGCTTTGAGAAAAGGTTTAAGGGAAACAATGCCATTCAAACCTGGGGGGGGGAGGTTTCAGCATTAAGATTCAGTATCCATTCTTGCTCAATGCTTTCTGTGTGATTCTCAATGTTGCCCCCTCTGATGTCAGGATGTATTACTTGTATCACAAAAAATTTAAAAATATGTGTAGGATCTTCACAGCTTACATGGTTAGCTAATGCACTGCTGTCTTTCTTATTTTTGATGTCCCTAATATGTTCAAGCACTCTATCTTTGAACATTCTATTCGTTTTTCCTACATAAAATGAATGGCAGGACATACAGAAAGAGAAGTATACTACAATAGAAGTTCTGCAGTTGGCAAAGCATTCGCTCTTAATGTTAAAGCCTAAAGATGGATGGGTATTACTGGTACTAACATGAATGTGTTGGCAGGCTATGCAATGCTTGCAAGAAAATGTGCCAAAGTGATCATTTTTACCAGTATGCTATAATCTCTTTTTATTGCACAGATGCTGTTTCAGTGAGATGTTATTCTTGAATGTAAAAGAGGGGCATTTTCCAATTTTGTCTGTCAACCCAGGTCTTTCTTCTAAAATACTCCTATGTTTTTTAATGATGTTGGTATATTTATTAATATTACTGGAATATTGCATAATAACATTAAAACCATTGGTGTTCCACTCCAGTCTCTGCCCTGAATCCAAAGATTGACCTTCACTGAGATATGGTTTGCATCTGCCACTGTGCTGCCTCCAGGCTTCAGTAATGGCATTGTCAATGTCTTGTGCACTATATCCTCTATCTAAAAATTCTTGTTTAGCTACTTCCAGAGCTAGCTGTGCTGCTCGGTCATCGCTGTGTAGTCTCAAAATCCTATAAACTTGTCCTTTGACAACATTCTTAGAAATGTGTCTAAGATGCATGCTGGACCTGTGCAACAGAGCATTTTTCCTTGTGGGCTTTCTGTAAATGCTACTATTCAATTTCTGCTGCTCTGATTTTTTAACTGATACATCTAAAAAATTAATTTCACTGTATGAACATTGATAAGTAAATTTCAAAAACCTATTAGTAGTGTGGATGTATCTGACACATTCATCCAGTTCTTGATTGTTTCCCTTCCACAGAAGGAAAATGTCGTCCACAAATCAGACATATCAGAGAATGTGTTCAAAAAAAGGGTTTATCTCTGTCAGGAGATGAGATTGTTCCCAGCAAACTAAAGCTGGGTTGGCGTAGCTATTGGCACAAGCTGTGCCCATAGCCACGTCAACCTTCTGAAGGAAGAACTCATTATTAAACACAAAAACATTGTTCTCTAAGATAATATCTAATAGGGCACATATAAGTTCAATCTTATTATTATCAAAAGAGTGACTGATATTGAGAAACTCTCTAATCATCTCAACTCCCCAATTGTTGGGTATAGATGTAAATAATGCTTTGATGTCCATAGTAACCAACATATACTCACAATCAATAGTCTCTAATCTATTATGTAGTCTTTCAAGAAAGCTTTTGGTGTCCCTAAGAATGGTGTAGCAGTCATTAAGTAATGTATGTAAATTGCCTTCTACATAAATGGATAGTGCTTCTGTACACCATCCAGCACCTGAGGCAATAGGTCTTATTGGTGGTATGGTGGCATGTTTATGTATCTTTGGAAGGCCATGCATTCTGGGAATAATGGGATTCTGAGTGTTAAAACATTTAAATAAATCCTCATCTATCATATCTGTCATAAGTAAATCAAAAATTAAAAAAGAAACCTTGTCAATAATACCTTTAACGGTTGCAAAAAAATACATTGATATGTATCAGATGCACTCGGTAAATCATTCATTTGTTGTAAATACAGCTCAGTATCAAGCAACACAATTCCACCACCTTTATCACCTCGTCCCCCAACCTCAGCCTTAGCCGAAGGAGTGGCTGAAACAGTAAACGTTAAAGAGAATCTGCTAATTGAAGCAGCAACTGCCAATAACTGCCACAGAGCTACGATACAGGAACCTACTGCTGGCCCTTCGACAACACAAAATAATCCACATGGCACTTTTTTAGGGACTCCAGAAGATACACAAATTACTTTGAAGAATCCACTACCCATCAGGGCACGATCAAGAAGCCTAAACAATCAAGACAATCAATCGAGACAAGGGAGCATAGAATGGAATCCGAATCATACCAAGCGGAAACGAATGTAAGCCACAATCTGATTTTTAACATTTCTTCTCTTAGGCTCACTAGTGAACATATTGCGCTATTGAATAAAGGACTGTCCTTTGTTCCAGCTAAACGAGCCAACCCAGTTGCTATGTTAAAAGACTTGAGGTTATTGGGAAGGAACTTTTCTCTGAAAAATGTTTTTGCTTCTGGGGTAAACAATGCTGAAGTACACAAGCGTTATCAGAAACCAAGTACTTTCATTCCTACTTCGCACCCTGCAATACAAACTTTTATTAATGTTTGTGAACGAGATTTTAGAACTCTTTTTTCTAAAGGTACTAATACTCAATTTTATAATTTATCAAGCAATGAAAATAAGAACTTACATGAACTAGTTAATATGAATTCCATTTAAATCAAGCAGGCTGATAAAGGTGGTGGAATTGTGTTGCTTGATACTGAGTTGTATTTACAACAAATGAATGATTTACTGAGTGCATCTGATATATATCAATGTGTTTCTTTTGCAACTGTTAAAGGTATTATTGACAAGGTTTCTTTTTTAGTTTTTGATTTACTTATGATAGGTATGATAGATGAGGATTTAGTTAAATTTTTTAATACTCAGAATCCCATTATTCCCAGAATTTATGGCCTTCCGAAGATACATAAACATGCCACCATACCACCAATGAGACCTATTGTCTCAGGTGCTGGATGGTGTACAGAAGCACTATCCATTTATGTAGAAGGCAATTTACATACATTACTTAATGACTGCTACACCATTCTCAGGGACACCAAAAGCTTTCTTGAAAGACTACATAATAGATTAGAGACTACTGATTGTGAGTATATGTTGGTTACTATGGACATCGATCCATTATTTACATCTATACCCAACGATTGTGGAGTTGAAATGATTAGAGAGTTTCTCAATATCAATCACTCTTTTGATAATAATAAGATTGAACTTATATGGGCCCTATTAGATATTATCTTAGAGAACAATGTTTTTGTGTTTAATAATGAGTTCTTCCTTCAGAAGGTTGGCGTGGCTATGATCACAGCTTGTGCCAATAGCTACACCAACCTAGCTTTAGTTTGCTGGGAACAGTCTCATCTCCTGACAGAGATAAACTCTTTTCTGAACATATTCTCTGGTATGTCTGATTTGTGGACGACGTTTTCCTTCTGTAGAAGGGAAACAGTCAAGAATTGGATGAATGTGTCAAATACATTCACACTACTACTAGGTTTTTGAAATTTACTTATCAATGTTCATACAGTGAAATAATTTTTTTAGATGTATTAGTTAAAAAAATCAGAACAACAGAAATTGAACAGTAGCATTTACAGAAAGCCCACAAGGAAAAATGCTCTGTTGCACAGGTCCAGCATGCATCCTAGACACATTTCTAAGAACGTTGTCAAAGGACAAGTTTATAGGATTTTGAGACTACACAGCGATGACCGAGCAGCACAGCTAGCTCTGGAAGTAGCTAAACAAGAATTTTTAGATAGAGGCTATAGTGCACAAGACATTGACAGTGCCATTACTGAAGCCTGGAGGCAACACAGTGGCAGATGCAAACCATATCTCTGTGAAGGTCAATCTTTGGATTCAGGGCAGAGACTGGAGTGCAACACCAGTGGTTTTAGGGTTATTATGCAATATTCCAGTGATATTAATGAATATACCAACATCATTAAAAAACATTGGAGTATTTTAGAAGAACCACCTGGGTTGACAGACAAAATTGGAATATCCCCCTCTTTTACGTTTAGGAATAACATCTCACTGAAACAGCATCTGTGCAATAAAAAGAGATCACAGCATACTGGTAAAAATTATCGCTTTGGCACATTTTCTTGCAAGCATTGCATAGCCTGCCAACACATTCATGTTAGTACCAGTAATACCCATCCATCTTTAGGCTTTAACATTAAGAGCAAATGCTTTGCCAACTCAAAACTTCTAATGTAGTATACTTCTCTTTCTGTATGTCCTGCAATTCATTTTATGTAGGAAAAACGAATAGAATGTTCAAAGATAGAGTGCTTGAACATATTAGGGACATCAAAAATAAGAAAGACAGCAGTGCATTAGCTAATCATGTAAGTTGTGAAGATCCTACACATATTTTTAAATTGTTTGTGATACAAGTAATACATCCTGACATCAGAGAGGGCAACACTGAGAATCACACAGAAAGCATTGAGCAAAAATGGATACTGAAGCTTAATGCTGAAAACCCCCCAGGTTTGAATGGCATTGTTTCCCTTAAACCTTTTCTCAAAGCACGTCCATTGCCACATAAATTCTAGTAACCTGTCCTTGGAAGCTTTAATTTTTAGTATGATATATACAGAAATGGTTAGCTTGTTGTTATGTGCAGTGTTATTGTTATGTGAAATGCTTTCTCTACTTTTATAAGAGCTTAGTAAGGCTATACAATGCACAGCACTCATGTTTTTAATTTAACTAATCATGACAATTTTCTAATTAACTATAACCAATGACCTTAGCAGTGCTGATCACCTGACATGTCTTTTACTTATTTAAATGTTTTATAGTATTTTACTAGCTCTCTGATGAAGCGACTTGGTTAGTTGCGAAAGCACTTACTTTTTTGTTTAAATAAAATCTTTGGTGTGTGAGCTTTTGGTGCAGTTTTTATTCTATTTTACTTAATTTTCTCTGCACCTTGCTCTGTTTTCCTGGAGCTGCTTTCTCTCTTACTTATTCCTGAAGGGTTGTCGAACTGCTCACCTCTGGATGCAGTCGGGGGAAGACTTTCGCTGTACCCAAAAGCCTGGCAAAAGATAACAAGAGACAGATGGGTACTATCCATTATATCCGGAGGTTACAAAATTCCCTTCCATCAATCCCCCATAGAATCAAACAAGCCCATCCCAAATGTCCCACCCAATCTAAGGGATCAAGCAGTCACAGAAGTTTCAAGACTGCTAGAAAAAATAGCCATTCAAGAAGTCCCCGCAGACCAACTAGGATCCGGAACTTACTCAAGATTCTTTTTAGTACCAAAAAAGACAGGGGACTGGAGACCAGTACTGGATCTCGGCAGATTGAACAAATCTGTACAAAAAGTAAAGTTCCGGATGGTGACACTGCAGTCCATTTTCCCTTTTCTGGGTCAGGACAATTGGATGTGCTCGATAGATCTTCAGGACGCGTACTACCATATCAAGATGGACAGACGTTCCAGGAGATTTCTTCACTTCCGGGTAGGTGCCAGTCATTATCAGTTCAGAGCTGTGCCCTTTGGTCTCACCTCAGCCCCCAGGGTGTTCACCAAGTGTATGGCAGTAGTCAAGACTCACCTGAGGCATCAAGGATTCCAGGTGTTTCCCTATTTAGACGACTGGCTCCTCACTGCTACCACCAGGCACCAACTCTTAGAGGCACGGGATTATACAATCACATCATGCACTCAACTAGGCATTACAGTAAATTTTGAAAAATCTGCCTTGTTGCCCTGTCAGTCTATCACATACATAGGAGCAGAATTAAACACAAAAGAAATGTTTGCAAGATTACCACAGGAAAGAGATTCCACTATTCGTCAACAAGTGTTAATTCTAATGCAGAGCAAAAAGGATTCAAGTCAGATATGTCCTCCAAGCTCTAGGCTCCATGGCAGCTGCCATTCATCTTGTCCCATTAGCGTGTTTCCACATGAGAATCCTTCAGTGGCTTCTTTTCACGCAGTCGTCTTTCCAGGAACTACCCATGTCTCACATGATCCTGATCACAGAAACATGCAAAAGGCACCTTTCTTGGTGGATCGTCTCCCCACTAGTAATTCAGAGCAGACCTTTCATACAACCCCCTCTGGTAGCCATAGTGACCACGGACGCCTCACTGATACGGTGGGGGGGGCATTATCTAGGCAGGACAGTCCAAGGAACTTGGCAAACTCACGAGTACCATCTGCATATCAATGTCCTAGAAATGAGAGCAGTGCTCCTAGCGTTGCAAGCCCTTCAAGACTCTCTTCCTCCCGGGACCATTGCAATCCAAACGGACAACATGTCAGTGGTGTGGTACATCAACAAACAGGGCGAGACCAGGTCTTACCCCTTGTGTTGAGAAGCACTCAGACTGTGGCAATGGGCAATTTCCTCCCAATGTTTTCTGATAGCAATGCACATCCCTGGGAAATCCAACGTCATAGCGGACAGGCTCAGCAGAGCTATCCTCATGCCTCACAAGTAGTCTCTGAATCAGGAAGTTGCAGATCTTATCTTCCGCAAATGGGGACAGCTTTGCTGTGACCTATTTGCCACTCCTCTCAACAACAAATGCAGCAGCTACTTCTCCGTACTTCCTCTTCCAGGTCTTATACCCAGTGATGCTCTAGTCCACGAGTGGCCTCAGGGGCTCCTTTACGCTTTCCCCCCTTTTCCCCTAATACCAAGACTCATACAGAAAGCAAAATCGTTGGGTTGCAAAATGATCCTCATTGCCCCATATTGGCCTCGACAGATATGGTTCCCATTCCTGCACCTCCACCTTCTGGATCAACTGTGGATTCTGGACCCAGTTCCAGATGTGATTCATCAATCAGGCGGGTTGTACCATTCCCTTCAAACTCTCCAGCTCACGGCTTGGTTACTCCACTTCCAACCTTAGCCAGGCTTTCTAATATCTCCCCAGCAGCCCGTGATATTATTGTTTCCTCACATAAGTCTCCTACAAGGAAAACGTATGCTAGTAAATGGAAACGGTTTTCTTACTGGGCAGAATCTAGAAATTTGGATCCTTTCTCAGCCCCAGTCCATGAAACTCTTGAGTTTCTAGCACAACTCTTTCAGTCTGGTGCGGCTTCCGCTACCATTAGAGTACAACTAGCTGCCATTTCTAATTTTCATATCGGTATGTTTAATTCTAGCATAATGTCTCATAAGCTCTGCAAGGCCTTTATGAGAGGAATATCTCTTTTTAGACCCCCAGTTAGAGATCCTCCTCCTCCTTGGGATCTCAGTTTAGTTTTAGCTTCCTTAATTTTGCCTCCCTTTGAACCGGCAGCATCATGTTCCTTAAAATTTCTTTCTTGGAAGACACTTTTTCTGGTTGATATCACTTCAGCTAGACATGTCTCAGAACTTCAAGCACTATGTGTTCGTCCTCCTTACCTGGTGT